>NW_006947835.1:4658-6373 GCF_000164805.1 Carlito syrichta | reverse complement strand
TCGAGGCCTCCATCCCAAAAACCTACAGACTGTCTTGCTAAGAGATAACCACCATTCAGGTTTTGGGAGTAGGAATCTGGATAATGGGAGCCCTCATATACAGGAAACTACACTGTGTATTGCTAAAGGAGAATAAGGAATCTGGCTTACACGTATTTTCCATCCCAATAAAACTTCAGGGTTTCTTGCTAAGGGCTAAACACGAATTTGGGGTTTTGAAGCATCAAATAGCGAAAAGAAATGCTCATATACAGAGAAGTGCACTGACTTTTCCTAAGAAAGTATAAGGAATGTGGGTGACATGTTTTCTCAATCTCCAAAAAAATATATGGCGTATTCCTAAGATCTAAACAAGAATCAAGCTTTCGAGGCATGTATCTGTGAACAGGAGTACTCATATACAGGTAACTGAACGGCTCTTGCTAAAAATAAGGAATCTGGGTTTTACGAGTCCTCAGTCCTGAAAATATACAGGGCATCTTACTGATGACTAAAGAAGAATCAGGGATTGGATGCATGAATGTGGGTAATAGCAATCCTCATATAAAGGAAACTACATGGCCTTTTGTTAATAAAAGAGAAGAAATCTCTTTTCCACGGTTCCTCTTTCAAAAAATTTACATGACTTCTTACTAAGGGCTAAACAAGAATCAGGGTTTCGAAAAAGGAATCAAAGGAAAGAGAGTCCTCACATACATGGCACTACATGGCCTCCAATGAAGTACGAATAAGGAATCATTGTGGTACACGCCCTCAATCCAAAGAATTCCCGGATTGTCTGCTATGGGACAAACAAGAAACAAATCTTTGAGTTCACCAAATGTTTCAGAACAATTTAGCATATGAAATTTATGAGTCGGTCATTTCAGGAGTCCAGCAACATTCTGGTCTTCTTTAAAGTTGTAAATGATATTGTGCACTCCAAGTCCGTTAGCTTCCTCAGAACAACTAAGGCCAGATTCCAGGACAAAAAGAATCTTCTTACATATTTGGATGTAACTCTGGTCTTAAGATGGACATAGTAATCCTTCACCTTCCGTGTCTCTTTTTTTTTGAGAAGGGACAAGTGTTTTCCCTTGACAAATGTTTACTACATACTTTTAATGGTAACCAAGAATCATGGAATCCACGAACCTAGGAGACTTCTGGGCATCTGTCTTTTGATATACTGAATTTGGAATTCAAATCGACAGAAAAATCAGGGAATCTTAATGAGAATAAAAAGGAAATTCGGTTCTAGGAGTTCTCATTTTCCGGAATCTACAGGGCCTCTTGATAAGGTTTAATCGCAATCTGGGCTTCTGGCTCCCTAAATTTTCAGAGCTAATTGCTCCGTGTATATGCATAATCTGTCAGTACAGATCCTCAGGGTCTTTCTGGTCCACATTTAATTGTAATCAAGGATTTGGCCCTAGAAATCCTTTTGTTTCCTGGGACGATCTACGACCATTGTCATATTCCCCAGATTCAAAAGGTATATAAGTACAAAATTCCTCGATTCAGGTGACATCAAAGTACAGAAAATTCTTGTGGGTGGGCAGGTAGGAATTTCGGTTTTGATTTTGGAATATTCCATATTTTGCGGAGGTCTTGTGAAGGGGAACCAGGAATCTTGGATTTCAGTTCCTAAAGAACATTATTGACTTCTTTCTCTTGATATCCAGATACTGAATTCTCGGTCACAGGAACTGTTTCGGCATCCTACAGAGTGAAGC
>NW_006947835.1:0-4308 GCF_000164805.1 Carlito syrichta | reverse complement strand
TCGGGTCCTCAATCCCAAAAAATCTTCAGGTCATCTTGCTATGGGCTAAACACGAATCATGGTATTTTCGAGCATGAATCTGGAAAATGGAGTACTTATTTACAGGCTACTACATGACCTTTTGCTAAGAAAGAATAAGGAATCCGGGTTACACGAGTCCTCAATCCCAAAAATCTACAGAGCATCTTGGAAAGTTCCAAACAGAATCAGAGTTTCGAAGCAGGATGTATCGAATGAGAGTCCTAATATACAGGAAAATACACAGCCCCTTGTCAAGGAAGAAAAAGAATCGGGGTTATAGAAGTCCTCAGTCCTAAAGTGAACAGGCTATCTGATGTGGACAAAACAAGAATTAGAGTTTAGAAACTGGAACATAGGTAATAGCAGTCATCATATGCAGAATCTACATGATCTCTAGCTAAGGGGAACTAAGAAATCTCTTTTACACAGTTCCTCCATCACAATAACTACATGACACCTTGGTAATGGCAAAAAAAGGATCAGGGTTTCCAAACAGGATTCTGGGGGAAGGGAGTCCTCATATATAGGATATTATATGGTCCCTCGGTAAAGAAGATTAAGGAATCTATGATACACTATTCCACAATCTGAAAAATTCAAAGGGCGTCTTGATGCGGTATAAACAAGAATCAAGGATTCGAGCTCGTTTCATGATTCAGACATATTTGGCTTGTGGGAATTATGAATCAGTCATTTCAGACTCCAGCCACATCTGGTCCTGTTGAGAGTTGTAATCAAGTATCTGGTAGTACAAATCTTGTAAGTTCCTCAGGACAATTAAGGCCAGATTCCCGGAAAAAAAGTATCATATTGCCGTATTTGGATATAACTTTGGTCTTAAGATGAACTTAGCAATCCTAAAATTTCTGTATGTACTTTATTTGTAGAGGGGGCGAGGGCTTTGCAGTTGTCAAATATTTAGTACGAATTATTAAAATGAAACCAGTATTCATGGATTCCACGTCGTAGGAAAAATCTGGCCATCAGCATTTCTGTAGACAGAGTTTTGGAATCCATTTAGACAGGGAAATTCAGGGCATCTTGCTGAGAACGGAAAGGGTATCCGCTTCATGGAGTTCTCTATAACCTAAAACTACAAAGTCTCTTGATAAGGTTTAATCAGCAATCTGGGCTTCTATGTCCCCATATTTTTCGTGTGTTTTTTGAATAGGGACTAAGTATCTTGGGTTCCAATTCCTCAAGAACTCTATGGGTGTCTTTCTCTTGATATCCATGCAACTGGAATTCTAGGTTACCAGGAGATATCTAGGCGTCTTCCTGAGAATGAAGCTGGAATTGCAATAATGGGAATCCTCATATACAGATCACTACACGACCTGTTGCTACGGAAGAATAAGGAATCTTGGTTACACGAGGCCTCCATCCCAAAAACATACAGACCGTCTTGCTAAGAGATAACTATCATTCAGGTTTTGGGAGTAGGAATCTGGGTAATGGGAGTCCTCATATACAGGAATCTGCACTGTCTATGACTAAAGGAGAATAAGGAATCTGGTTTACATGTGTTCTCCATCCCAATAAAAGTTCAGGGATTGTTGCTAAGGGCTAAACACGAATTTGGGTTTTTGATCAAAAACTCGGGAAATGAAATCCTCATATACAGGCAAATGCATTGACTTTCCTAAGAAAGAATATGGAATGTGTGTAACATGTGTTCTCAATCTCCAAAAATATACGGCGTCTTCCTAAGATCTAAACAAGAATCAAGCTTTCAACGCATGTATCTGTGAACAGGAGTACTCATATACAGGTAACTGCACGACTGTTGTTAAAATAAAGAATCTGGGTTATACGAGTCCTCAGTCCTGAAAATCTACAGGGCATCTTGCTGACGGCTAAAGAAGAATCAGGGATTTGAGGCATGAATGTGGGTAATAGCAATCCTCATATACAGGAAACTACATGGCCTCTTGCTAATAAAAGAGAAGAAGTCTGTTTTTCACGGTTCCTCTATCAAAAAATCTACATGACTTCTTACTATGGGTTAAACAAGAATCAGGGTTTCTTAACAGGAATCAATGGAAAAAGAGACCTCACATACAGGACACTACATGGCCACAAAATAAGTACGAACATAGAATCATTGTTGTACACGTCCTCAATCCAAAAACGTCCCAGGTTGTGTGCTATGGGAAAAACAAGAAACAGATCTTTGAGCTCCCCAAATATTTCAGAGCAATTTAGCTTTCGGATATAATGATTTGGTCATTTCAGGACTCCAGCAACATTCTGGTCCTTTTAAAATTTGTAAATGGTATTGGGCAATCCAAGGCCGTTAAGTTCCTCAAAACAACTAAGGCCAGATTCCAGGACAAAAAGAATCTTCTTGGCATATTTGGATGTAACTCTGGTCTTAAGGTGAACACTGTAATCCTTCCCCTTCCGAGTCTCTTTTTATTTTGAGAAGGGACAAGGGTTTTGCCCTTGCCAAATTTTACTACTTTCTTTTAATGGTAAACAGGAATCATGGAATCCACGAACCTAGGAAACTTCTGGGCATCTGTCTTTTGATATACTGAATTTGGAAACCAATTCGACAGGAAAAATCAGGGCATCTTACTGAGAATTAAAAGGAAATCCGGTTCTAGGTGTTCTAATTTTCGGGAATATACAGGGCCTCTTGATAAGGTTTAATCAGCAATCTGGGCTTCTGGGTCCATACATTTTCAGAGCTACTTGCTCAGTGGATACGCTAAATCTGTCATTAGAGATCAGGATCTTTCTGGTTATCTTTTTAGTTGTAATCAAGTATTTGACCCAAGAATTCCTTTTGTTTCCTGGGACCATCTACGACCATAATCATATTTCCCAGAATCAAAAGGTACATTGGTACAAAATTCCTCGATTCAGGTGACCTCAAAGTACAGAAAATTCTTGTGAGTGGGAAGGTAGGAATTTGGGTTTTTGGTTTGGAATATTCCACATTTTAGGGGGGTTTTGTGAAAGGGAACATGGAATCCTGGATATCAGTTGCCAAAGAACATTTTGGACTTCTTTCTCCTGATATCCAAAAAACTGGAATTCTCAGTCATCAGGAACTGTCTCAGCATCCTGCAGATTGAAGCAGGAAGCTGGATAACAAAGGTCGTCCTGTACAGGAAACTACACATCATATTGCTAAGGAAGTATAAGGAATCTTCCTTATATGAGTCCTCAATCCCAAAAACTACAGACCGTCTTCATAACACGTAATCACAAATCAGGTTTTTGAAGTTGGAATCTGGGTAACGAGAGTCCTCACATAAAGGGAACTTCACTGCCTATTGCTAAGTAAGAATAAGGAATCTGCGTTACTCGGGTCCTCAATCCAAAAAAGCTTAAGGTCATCTTGCTATGGGATAAACACGAATCATGATGTTTTCTAGCATGAATCGGAAAATGGAGTCCTTATTTACAGGCAACTACATGATCTTTTGCTTAGAAAGAATATGGAATCTGGGTTACACTAGTCCTCAATCCCAAAAATCTACAGAGCATCTTGGAATGTTCTAAAAAATTAGAGTTTCAAAGCAGAATGTATCTAATGAGATTCCTAATATACAGGAAAATACACAGCCCCTTGCCAAGGAAGAAAAAGAATCGGGGTTATAGCAGTCCTCAGTTCTTAAAATCAACAGGCCATCTACTGTGGGCTAAACAAGAATCAGGGTTTAGAAGCTGGAACATAGGCAATAGCAGTCCTCATGTGCAGAATCTATAGTTCTCTAGCTAAGGAGTACTAAGAAATCACTGTTACACAGTTTCTCCATCACATATCTATATGATATCTTGCTAATGGCAAAACAAGAATCTGGGTTTCCAAACAGGATTCTGGGAAATGGGAGTTCTCATATACAGGACATTATATGGCCCCTCGGTAAAGAAGAAAAAGGAATCTGTGATACACTAGACCACAATCCGTAAATTCTCAGGGTGTCTTGCTGTGGTAAAAACAAGAATCAAGGGTTCGAGCTCGTCTCATGTTTCAGAGATATTTGGCTTGTGGTTATTATGAATCAGTCATTTCAGGACTCCAGCAACATTCTATTCCTCTTGACAGTTTATAATCGGGTATCTGGTAGTACAAATCTCTTAAGTTCCTCGGGACAATTAAGGCCAGATTCCCGGAAAAATGTATCATATTGCCATATTTGGATGTAACTTTCGTCTTAACATGAACTTGGTAATCCTTAAATTTACATTTGTACTTTATTTGGAGAGGGGCCATGGGTTTTGCAGTTGCAAAATATTTAGTACAAACTATTAAAATGTAACCAGGATCCATGG
>NW_006947834.1:3863-14445 GCF_000164805.1 Carlito syrichta | reverse complement strand
TTAAAAAAATTATATATATATTTAAAGTTGCTCTAACTCTCTGGTCCATTAGTTGAACAAGAAAGGTAGTATTCAGTGGTAGCTACACTACTTTGACATTGGGATGAAAGTTGTCTGTGAATGGGTTCAAGGGGTCTTCCAGAGCATTGTAATGCAGCAAGAGTGTTGAATATGATGTCCTTCTCCAAGCAATATTCCTCTTCCCCTGGGATAAACTGGTGGAAAAACAAGTCCTGGAAAATGGTCTATGGAACCCAAGCTTTAGAGTTACCCTTCCACACAACAGGAAGAGAACACTTGGATATGTTGTTAATGCCTCTTGAGTTCTCTGAATGACAAAGGAGGCTTCAGCATCATATTTCCAGAAGCACTGCCACCAAACAACGGGTTAGTCTATCTTTTGCGGCTTTATGGCCTGGCATCAACTTTTTCACCTTACTGATATGACTTCAGTCTGTCATTCTCTTCCAAAATAGTCCTGTCTTACCCACACTAAAAACCAGCTCAGATAAATACATGTCTTTGTCAATAATTTCTCGAAGTGTTTCAGGAAATTCCAGGCTGCTACCATATCTGCACTCGCTGCTTTATCACTTACTTTTACATAGTGGAGCTTGGCTCTAGCTTTGAACCTATGAAACCAGCCATGGCTGGCATTGCAAGATATGCCCTCTGATTCTTCACTGTATTTCTTTCTGATTCTTCTTCAGGTCTTCATAAAGGCTTTTAGTTTTCTCTTTGGAATCAGCCTTAAGCTGAGTGGGACTCAACTCAGACGCCGACCCTGCAGCCACACGTTGAGAAGCTTCTCCATTTCTTTCATCACTTTCCCACACTTCTTCAATAGTATTGTTGACATCACCAGCACAGCAGACTTCGCCAGTTCCATGATCTGGTCCTTGTTCTTTAAAATTGTGCCAATAGTTGAATGATTCACGTTATATGAATGAGCGACGTGTACCATCATTTCGCCTTGCTACACTCTTTCAATTATTTTCACTTTTGTTTCTATTATTATTGCTTGGCTCTTCTTAGAATTATCAACTAAATCACCCCTGCTTTTACGTTTGCTTCTGGACATGCTGGGAGGGGAAACAAAGACACTGTACTCCATGCAGTACTGTATAGTAAAGTGCACAAAAGCACAACCACTTGAAGAGGATGCATAAACGTGACAATGTACACAAGACATATGAACTAACTTATGCGATTGGACATGCAAATGAATGTTTGCATCTTTGAAAGTTTGCAACTTGAAGGTTCAAATGGAGAGGACTTACTGAACAACCATGAAGTGTAAACCCCATGATGGTAGCTTTTGTCTTTTGGGTTCAGTTTATCACCTGTACCTAAAGCAGTGTCCAGTAGAGTATGCACTCAAATGTTTTTGAAAGAGTAAATATATCAATGAATTTATTTTATTAAATGGAGCATACTTTCAGCAATGTTTTAATACACAGTACAAATGTTAAATTCAACTAATAAAAACTCTGAACTTTGAGGCCTTCATCAGTTTTTCCTGCATTGCCAAGTAACACAACGTAACTTTTAAAATTCCTCAATTATCACCTGTGAACCTGAATTAAACCACCACTGTTTATACCCAGGTTTAAAACACTGGGGTTAAGAAATCGATGGCCAAATGAAAAGAAAGAGGAAAAAAAAAAAAACACTGCAAAGCTTAATTTTTTCTAGGCGTCATAGCTCATGCCTGTAATACCAGCACTTTGGGAGGCAGAGGTGAGAGGATTGCCTGAGCCCAGGGATTCGAGGCCAGCCTGAGCAACTTGGTGAGACCTTGTCTCTACAATAAATCAGGAAAAAAATGAAAGTGACTGGGTGTGGTGACACATGCCTGTGGGTCCAGCCAGTTGGAAGGCTGAGGTGAAGGATCACCTGAGTCCAGTAGGTCGAGGCTGCAGTGGCCATGAGTGTGCCACTGCACTCCAGCCTGGGCAATAGAGTGAGACACTTCAAAAACAAGAAGAAGAAAAAAGAACAAAAAACCCCTGCAAAACTCAATTTTTGTTAAAACCAGAACTATTTTGAACCCTCAATCCCACACCTGAAGGACTCAGTGCAGTGACAGGCAGAGTAGAGGAACTTCTACTGATAATCAAGGAGAGTTAAATAATTCACCTCATTCCATGATGAGTAATATTTTTTAAAAATGGATAAGCAGATAAGCACAGAATATATTTAAATTACTTGGAAAGGAATAAAATGAACAGGAAAGCAAATGGCAAATAAAGAACACTCACCAAAAACAGGTTTCCATGGAGCAGATAAAAACTGTTACCAAACACGCCCCATGAATTTTTAAAAATTAATGAGATAAATACGTCTTCAGTGTAAAATCTCAAAGGAGAGCTACAGGAGTTCAAAAATACATAGAGTGGCAACAGTAGAAGAAATAAGAGAAAGAAAAGGAATGAATGAAAAAATAAAACCATCACAGACATGGAGACTGTGTTAACAGTAGCACATTCAAGATCTATTACTGACAATACAGGAAGAGACATGGCAGACAAGACTGAGAGACTAAGCCAAAGTAAGGAGACATGGGTTAAAGAATAGAGGGAAAAGCAGCCGGGCTCGGTGGCTCAGCCTGTAACCCCACGCCTTGGGAGGCTGAGGTGAGTGGATTGCCTGAGCCCACGGGTTCAAGACCTGCCTGGGCAGATGAGACCTTATCTCTACAATAAATCAAAAAATTAGCCGGGCATGGTAGCGTGCACCTGTATTTCCAGCTACTTGGAAGGCTGAGGCAGAAGGATCACCAAAGCCCAGCAGGTCGAGGTTGCGGTGGCCGGGAGTGGCCACTGCACTCCAGTCTGGGCGACAGAGTGAGACTCCAACTCAAAAAAAAAAAAAAAGAGGGAAAAGCAATATATAGGTAAGATAGAAAAAAGTCATCCAACAAACACTTAGATGGTACCTCCAGAGCAAAAAGCTAAAAAAATTGAAACTGAGGGATTAAAAAAAAAAAAACTTTGATATACAATTTAAGAAAACTTTCCAGAAATAAAAGGCAACTTGAATCCACAGATTGAAAGAGTATGTTGTGGACCTAGAAAAATGATATTGATTGATCAATACTGAGACACAGGCTGGTGAAGTTATCGATCCTCTAAAAGAAGAAATAACCCTGTGGGGATCTTGAGGATCTTTCAGCTCTAAGAACTGTTCAGGGCAAGAAAATAATGAAGCCCTGGGGGCCTTGGAGCAGGAGAGAGCCCACCAAAAAAATCCTTGGAAAGACAAAGCATTAGTCCAAGAATTTTTACCCGGCCAAACAATAATTTAAGTATTCAAGGAAACAAAAGTTCAAGAACTCAAGAAATGCAGTACCGATAAACTCTTCTTACAGAAACAACTGGAGGGCAAACCTCAGCCCATCAAAAAGTGAATGG
This sequence comes from Carlito syrichta, assembly GCF_000164805.1. NCBI lineage: Eukaryota > Metazoa > Chordata > Mammalia > Primates > Tarsiidae > Carlito > Carlito syrichta. Next base: position 11,032 of record NW_006947834.1, on the reverse strand, counting down.
AAAGAAAATCAGTGAAGGACTTGTCATAAGCATCAAACCCATTGGTCTGGAGCATTAAGCTGTGACAACAGCAAAGATTATGATAAAAGAGGAAACGTAAGCATGCATATGTATGTATGACTGTATACATGAATGTATAATTATAATTACATAAAAAACACCTTCAACAGTTGGGTAGTGAAGAGGAAGAGTGGGTTAGAAATAGTGTAAATTCCCTATTTTCCTCATCTCCTACATCGGGAGAACAAAGATGTCAACTTTAAAGTTGATAAATCAAGTAACAGATGTCAAAGTATATGCAAACATACAATTACAATAAATGGAAACACCAAGAAATTAATAAAATTTATAAGAACTGGGCAGAGCGGACGTGGCAGAGTGTAGAGGAATGCTAATATTGTCATTGTTTTAGCTCTTTATACAAATATTTATCATTTTTGCAAATAATAAAACAATCTACCTTGAAAAATAAAGAAGAGAGATAATTTATTCCCTAGGTTTTGACACCAATTTTAACATTATTTTGTGTCTGCTTGCTGTGCAAAGTCAGGGCACTCCACTACTCTACCATGTAAGAGCACTCACATAGTAATATTATGTGAGTACCCTTACCATCACTAATTATCGCTACCACTAATATCATGGGAAGTTACCAAAAATAAACACACAACTTTGATAGTAAACTTATTTCTAGAAGGTGGGAGAAGGGAATGATGAAAAACACAAGAGGAAAAACAATGATTCGCATAATTGCAGAAAGAAATGCAAATTCTGTCCAGTCGCCATAGGTTTATGATCAAGTTGAGGATATTTAAAACCAAGAGTCATTTTTCAAATGTCCAGTTTGTGGAAGGCTCTAGTCTGTGATATCTTCTGTCCTGCTCGTTTGGCAGTAGGTGGGCAGAAGATAATGAAAATTATGGCTCTCTTGTCTACAGTTAATCATCCTCTTCCCAGTCAACAAAAGGGTCTCCTGATCATTGACTCTTAAATGCTCTCTTATGATTTTTTGCTATTTTGAAGGTCCTATGGGGAGAGATACAAGGAGGTTTAATACATGTATTTTATATTTCTTTATCCATCTGTATCTTCTTCATCTTCATTTCTTTAATACACTTTGTCTATGTGTTCAGGACCTCAAAAGCTTACTATGTAGAACAAAGCAGACTTGGAAAGGAGCTATTCCATCTTGAATTTTATCCAAAAAAAATTATCACAGTAAAAGCAATTTCACTTTCCTTTTAAAGTATATTTCACCCTTATCCCCAAATACCTGTTTGTTATTCTTCTTTCAACTGAAGAGCATGATGCATTTCTAGAAAACATGAGATCTTTTCTTACAAGTTTGCTGATTTTCCACTGGCTGGATTCTGGTCAGAATGAAAAGAAAGATCCTCTATCAATCTGGGAATATTCATGGAGAAAACCTCACCCACTAAATCTCATCCTTTGTCACATTGTACATTGGGATTGCCTTTTGGAAAACCTCTAAAGAAAGGAAATAAGTAAAATGCATGCAGGATATACAGGGGCAAACATGGTTGGGTGAGTCATTTCCTATTGCTTCTGTGGATCGCAGAAGACCTCTGGGAGGAATATCCTCTGAAAGCATCTCACCCATTCTTCTGGAAGAGCCACTGTTGTGTTTGCATTCTGTGGAATTTCTCATCTGCCTTCCTTTCCTCATCACTCTTGATCTCCATGAAGCGGTTATCCCAAGCTTGGAATGAAGGACCCTGTGAGTGGAAAGAGCCCTAATCTCAGACAATTGCATGATCTTTTCTCTGGTACCATTAATTAACCAGGGGACCAAGGGGATGCCCTGCACTGCACAGAGGCCACATGGGATATCTTCTCTGCCACCACCATGCCAGCACATTGCTGAGCCTGAAAGCAGAAGAGGAAACACCAAGTGATTGTCAGGATGATTCATCACAGGTGGTAGCTCAAGATTCTTAGGTGGGAGAGAGACCCCTCACAGTTACAAAGCAGTTCATCTCAGACAGGACACAAGAGTGACTGGTGCACAGAGTAGAGGTTCAGATGAAATATTATGAACTCAAACACCCCCAAAGAATGGACAACAAAGGCCTGTTTCAAAGGCATTAGTATGCCAGACTCTCTCTTAGTGAGATGCCCTGTTGGTGTTGGGGACACAAAGATGACCTGAAACCGAACAAATTTAAGGCAAACATGACCATTTAGAGAAAATGACTCCTTACGTTGGGACAGCCAAAAATGTTGGAAAACATGAATGATGTGTCTTACAGCAAACGGCATAAAACAAATGTTGCAAGACCTGCTTCCTTATGTGTTACATCATACTTTTATGCATGTACACTGTGTAAACAAGAGGGTTAAAAGTTAAACAGTCACCTAAGGCTACAGGAAAGCACACTGCACAGGTAGGAAATGGGCTTCTTGACTTCCAGACTATTACTATATGTCTTTAGCAGGAACTAACAGGCATCAGTGTGCAAAAATGTCTTTCCTTAAGGTGATGACTATTATGAAATTGGACTGTTTTAATGTCTGAAATAGCCATCTGACCTTTAATCCAAAGCCATAAATTTATCATTCTCTGAAATTGTTGGACTATTATTCTTATTAAGGCCGGTTTTTAGGATTTAGCATTTACAGAATATTTAGTCTCTAGTGCATGAAAAGAGACTTGAAATTCACCAGGAAATGGTTGAATAAAAAAGAATGAGCAATTTTGCAACCAGGACATGGTTCCATTGCTGAATGAACTAACAAAGGCAAGAGAGAAACAATGCCTGGTGAGATCAAGTTAGTCCATATTTCATATAATGATAAATACCTAGAAGTCATGTTTATGTATAATGAATTACAATCCTTCCACATTTACCTTAGTAACAGTTTACAGGGGTTGTATTTTATTCCCAACTACCAATTATGTCATCATTCTGGCATTTACCTGGACATAATGATACAGCCAACCCATTCTTGTCACATAATTCATTGCTTAAAAATGTTGGTAAAGTCACACGGCATACTACATGCACATAATGACTTGGATATTGCTATTAAATTTTACAGATTAAAGTTTAGTAAACCTCAAAAATCTTATGTTGGTTTCTGTGTAACTTATTAATCCTAAAGGAAAAGATGTTCCGCTACTTAAATGTCAATAAATGTGCAACCTTGTAAAAAGCAGAAAGACATTGTAGATTCCATTATACAATGCCTCACCTACCATTTTAATGGAAGATAGAGACTTGCTTTTTTAACTGTTAAAGACAGGTCATTTAGACTTTCACTTCTGCCCTCATATTATGTCATCCATTAAAATATGAAAATACACTAAAAACACACACACATACACACCTTCACACTTCTGACTCCCATACCCCTGGGTTCCTTTTCATGACTCATTAAATTCAGGGAAGAAATTACACTATACCATTGGCTTGCATCTATTCTTTTTAATTTAGGTTTGAGAAAAAAACAAGAATTCAGATCTTTTTATAAGCTTGTGAGGTCACCAAATTTAAATTAAACCTCTGCCTATAAAGCACATTAATAAAAGTACTATACAGAGGGAAATTTAATACGAATGATTAAAATACATGGAATTCAAATTTTTAAGCAACAAAAGGGAATTGAATGAAATTAGGAACAGAGTGTAATCCAAAATGTAGACCTTTATGAGGGAGCGCACCAGCCCCTCCAGCATTGAGCTTTCTTTATTTGTTGCCTCGGCAGTTAGAGGAGGCTGGCAGAACAGAACTGCAATATATCAGGATAAAAATGTTCACCATTGAAATACAGTTTTTGGCTCCAATAAATCCTCTTTCACTTCATCACAGCCCAGTAGATAATGAGCAATAAAGTTTTCACACTCAGAAAATGAGGACACAGACTCAAGAAATACAGCTGAAGCTGTAAGCCTGGCTTTCTGTGAGCGGAAGGTGCTTTGTGTAAGAAATGACCATAAGATTTCCTCCAAAGAAGAATACAGCATCCATACAATAAACAATCTGCTGCATTAAAAATTAAATTGCATTTATTAGTAACTTCAATGACAACAATACGTTCAGGTTGATAGATTAAAAAAGCATGATGTAGATCTAGAAATAGCTCTGAGCTCAAATTCAGTCGACAGTTGCTGACACAGGGTGGTCTATACATTGAGTCACTGTAATTTTAACTGGCATTATTTTAAATGTTTATGTGCATACGCTATTCCCCATTGGTATTTAAATAGTGCTAACATATCTGTGGTTCAAAAATAATTTTTACTCAGATAGGTTTTAGTATACGCCCTCCCCCAAAAAATCAATTGAAAAGTTTGAACCATTGATTCCAAAATCAGATGCTGGAATATTCCGTAAATACAGTCCACTTGCAGATGTTCTACAAAGGTTTCACCACAATTATTCTGAATTTTTTCTGACTTATATTCACCCATCTTTGCAACCTGTATGTGGGTGGTCTCCACCCTAACTAGAAACAACTGGATAGAGAATGAACCAGAGAATATAGGAAGGAAAGAGAGAGAGAAGGAAGGAAGAAAGAAGGAAGGAAAGGGTAGGAAGGAGGGAAAATATTGTGTTTTAGTAGTTGTCATGAATAAAATGTCTTGTAAACAGTGTTCATTAAAACTGGCCATTCAATCTTGGATGGTAAGATGACCCATTCTTGTAACATAATTCATGTAATTGGCCATTCAATCTTGGATGGTAAGATGACCCCCAAAGCATGTTTTTCCTATGCTGGTGGCCAGATAGCCAGTCAGAGCACTGTGGGTACCTGCCTCTGCTTTAGGGCACAGGAAGGAGGGAAGAGTCATCCTGTCCCTTGTTGTAGAAGCTTTGCCACTGGCTGTAATTGCTGGAATGTGTGCATGAGGAGACAAATTTATGGCTTTCTGGTGGGTTCCAGACCCCTGTTTCCAGAGGCCAGATGATGTGGTTCACCAGGGATGGAGCTAAAGGTTGAGTCAGATGCTCAGGGATTTCTTGCCTGAGTCCTGTCTCAGAGGTGTTGAGACTTGCCTCTTCCCTGGAGGGCATCCTTCCTTCCCAAGGCCCCAAACAGTTGAAGGGAGGGTGGTTGGCTTTCCCATGCACAGAAACCGGGCTGGACAGCTGGAACATTATGCACATTATGAACCTAAATTTCTGCTTTTCAGAGTTCAACTCTTAGGGTACATGCATCATAGTCCTTATGGGAAATGGAAAAATAAACTATAAACTATGAATTAAAATTTCGGTTGGAGGTGTTACAAAGAACAGCATAATAACATTGCTTTGAACTAAAGAAAGCAGCTGGGCTCGGTGGCTCAGCCTGTAATCCCGCGCCTTTGGGAGGCTGAGGTGAGTGGATTGCCTGAGCCCGCGGGTTCGAGACCCGCCCGGGCAGCGAGACCTCATCTCTACAATAAATCAAAAAAATCAGCTGGGCATGGTAGCGTATGCCTGTGATTCCGGCTACTTGGAAGGCTGAGGCGGAAGGATCGCCGGAGCCCAGCAGGTCGAGGCTGCGGTGGCCGGAAGCGGCCACTGCACTCCAGTCTGGGCGACCGAGTGAAACTCCAACTCAAAAAAAAAAAAAAAAAAAAAAAAAAAAAAAGAAAGCAATACCATCAAAGAGGCTTGCCCCTGATGTTCATACCTTGATGTACTGTCACACACTGCTTCCCCAGGACCCAGAGATGGTGAGAGCTCCAGAGATGGTTCTTGAGGAAGCTGAGGAAAAACACTCTCCTCCGAGGTGGTCCCTGTGCCAAGTATTGGATGACGGTTTATGGAGGAATGTCTGGAAGGGGTCCGTGACTCACAGAAACCAACCACCCAACCCTAAATCTAGACTTAGCCTACCTAATTCTACACCTGTTTTATAAAATTTTCTCCACCAATAGAACCTACAAATTTTAATTGATGCTGCTTGATCTAATTAATGTATGTAAAAATATAATCAAACCACAAATTATAGCAATTTTCAGTTGTAAGATATCAAACTACTGCTATGTACTGCAGAAAAATTACACTAATATGTAAATAAATGCAAATACAGATTTCCTTTCTGTATATTGTGCTTACTTTCTGAGAAAGGCAAGTCACTTAAAATTCTTATTTCTCAGTTGTATTCATTAAAATAATGCATGTTAATTATATTCTGACATTCGTATGACAAATAACTGATAAGTTACACAATGTAACTAGCAATAATCCATGCAGCCCATTTTATTATCTTATGAAATTAGATATTGAACATTGATTATGACTAATAGGGGATTTCATCCAATAAAGACAGCACATGAGAAGTACATAAAAAATGGGCAGCTAGCTTTTGAATAGCTAAAAGGAGCTATGTTAAGTCATTAATTAACAAAGACAAATGCTCTCGGTGAAGATGGTAATAGTTGTACTTTTTTAGTCCAGAGATGAATTATTTATTACTACCCCAGCTATACCATAGAGTGCAAGTAGAGTTTGTTTAGGAACAATAGTAGAATATATTTGCTACAGGGGAGGCCTGGTAATACTGCTTGTTAAGGCATGCTATTTGTAAGCAAATTTATTGAAAAGTATGCAATGTCTAATACTAAACTACTCCAGCCTCAGACTGAAGGGTGATTTTACAAACGTCTTGCAGCACTTCATCATCTCTTCATTTTAATGTCTTTATTTTATGATTTTGTCAATGAAATACTACTTACCCAGTGCTCAAGATTCCTTTTAGGCTGCAGGCACTGGCTAGTTGACATAGCAAGCTATATTTTACAGACATATATTTCATATACTCTGTCCAAGTTGGAGGACGCAGTTGCCAAGATGGTTTTTCATCATAGAAATATATTTTCATATGTATTTATTGATTTGACTAATGTATCTATTTTTCATTCATTTCAATCCATTAAAATAATTCATGTTCAAATATTATGTTATTGCAAGTACAAATAGGAGATAAAAACCACTGCACATTTGCTATAACATAAGAACAAAAATAGTAAAAATACATTGCATGATTAAATATAGTTTAAATTCCCAAAAGATCAGAGCTAAAATGATGTTTTTAAATTATTTCACAAAAAGGCATAAAATAAAAGTTTTTTTTTAAAAAAGTAGGATGCAATTACCTACGAAATCAGTTTCCCAGTAATAAATATTTTGGGGATGTTTCTTAACAAGATGAAGTACTCA
>NW_006947834.1:0-3843 GCF_000164805.1 Carlito syrichta | reverse complement strand
CAGCTAGCTTTTGAATAGCTAAAAGGAGCTATGTTAAGTCATTAATTAACAAAGACAAATGCTCTCGGTGAAGATGGTAATAGTTGTACTTTTTTAGTCCAGAGATGAATTATTTATTACTACCCCAGCTATACCATAGAGTGCAAGTAGAGTTTGTTTAGGAACAATAGTAGAATATATTTGCTACAGGGGCAGCCTGGTAATACTGCTTGTTAAGGCATACTATTTGTAAGCAAATTTATTGAAAAGTATGCAATGTCTAATACTAAACTACTCCAGCCTCAGACTGAAGGGTGATTTTACAAACGTCTTGCAGCACTTCATCATCTCTTCATTTTAATGTCTTTATTTTATGATTTTGTCAATGAAATACTACTTACCCAGTGCTCAAGATTCCTTTTAGGCTGCAGGCACTGGCTAGTTGACATGGCAAGCTATATTTTACAGATGCTCAGGGATTTCTTGCCTGAATCCTGTCTCAGACATTTCATATACTTTACATACAGACTTTTTCATATACTCTGTCCAAGTTGGAGGACACAGTTGCCAAGATGGTTTTTCATCATAGAAATATATTTTCATATTTATTTATTGATTTGACTAATGTATCTATTTTTCAATTCCATGCTTATGTTTCAATCCATTAAAGTGATTCATGTTCAAATATTATGTTATTGCAAGTACAAAAAGGAGATAAAAACCACTGCACATTTGCTATAACATAAGAACAAAAATAGTAAAAATACATTGCATGATTAAATATAGTTTAAATTCCCAAAAGATCAGAGCTAAAATGATGTTTTTAAATTATTTCACAAAAAGGCATAAATAAAAGTTTTTTTTAAAAAAAGTAGGATGCAATTACCTACGAAATCAGTTTCCCAGTAATAAATATTTGGGGGATGTTTCTTAACAAGATGAAGTACTCAAAATGGACTTAGCATAAGGCATGAAATTAACAACAAAATAAAAACCAAAACTGTTTCAACTATCCAGTAGGAGGTTAGATAACAAAGCTGATCAGCTCCAAGACATAAGAGCTCTTTTCTCCTGGTGCCTTGCTAAGAACAACTCAGTGTAACTGTATTGTTAAGATCTAGGCTTCCAGGTGAAGACTGCCAAGGGTACCCACTTTCCTAATGGGAACCACACTGACAAAAGCTGAGCCCTGAGATGGCTCTTTCAGCTTGTCCCTAAGAGACCCTCTACTTTTGGGGGTCTCCAACCTTTTGGGCATCAGGGACCAATTTTGTGGAGGACAAATTTTCCATGGACCAAGGTGTGTGGGAGATGGTTTCAGAGTGATTCAAGAATATAACATTTCTGTTCAATTTATTTCTATTATTATTACATTGTAATATATAGTGAAATATTTATACAATTCATCATGTTAAAAAAAGGTATAGAGGGAAGTGGTAAATAAAATAATGGGCAGGCCATGCATGGACTAAAACAGGTGTCAGATTCTGACTTAAAGCCAGCCGTCAGATGCAGTTCTATGAATAAAGTATATCAACTCACTTGCCACTCACAGATAAGGCTTTGATATGAATCTGCAAGCAATTAATTTATTATGGTCTCTGTGTAGTCAAGCCTCTCTGCTAATGTTAATCTGTATTTACAGCCTCTCCACATCATTAGCATCACTGCCTCAGCTCCACCTCAGATCATCAGGCATTAGATTCTCGTAAGGAACTCGCAGCCTAGCATGCGTTGTTCACAATAAAGTTTGCACTCCTATAAGAATCTAATGCCTCCACTGATCTGATAGAATACAGAGCTCAGGCGGTAATGCAAGAGATGGGGAATGGCTGTAAATATAGTTGAAGCTTCACTAGCTCCTCTGCCATCCAGTTCCTAACAGGCCATGGACAGATACCAATCTGTGGGCTGGAGTGTGGGGAACCCTGCTCTACCACATATGGTTGATAAGAAAATGCTACAAGGCTGCTGTTTCTTGGCACCTGTCTCCCCAGGTCTTACAACAAACTTCATTTCCAGATGTTTGTTTTAAGAACACTCGAGTCGTAAAATTATTAAAACACACGCATATGCCCGTGATCACATGGGGAAACATGTATGTGTGCATGTTTGGAGAACTCATATATTATTTCAGAATACGTGATTTTGTAATGTGCTTAAATACAAATGGTGAATTTGTCAGAGGGGCATAAAAAATGCAAAACCCAAGATAACTCAGAATGAGAGAGGAAGTCACTTGTACTGTTGAGGCAACTACTGTCTACCCCAGGAATGACCAAGCACAGTGGGGAAGGATTTGTCATGGAAAACTGGCAATAAAATGGAATGAGAGAAGCCACCTCTCCCAGGAAAAATGAGGGGAATCAGTTTGCATTGAATGTGACCAATATTTTAGCATAGGTGGATTTTACAAGTTGAGAAAAGTCTTTGGGGGCCCTGGCTCCCTGGTGGGGGTGGTGTGTGAGATCCAGCATGGCAGAGTGGGAGGAGCATGGCCAGATGAGGGCAGGGCACAGCAGGCAAGGCAGAGGCCATGGTGTCAAGATCCTTTACATCTTTTGGCCAACACTCAAAGGCTGTTTATTACATCTGCATGAGCTCCTCCTTGTGCTAAAGAGCTGGGACATTAATCTTCTCTCTTTCCTAAATATTTTCTATAGAACTAAATATTTTCTATAGAACAAGTCAGTTGGCTTCCAAAGAAATCAGGAAACAATAAAATCGCTACTAGTGGTGTTGAGAATGGCTGTGTCCCATTGTTATCATCACATGGGGTTCTCTCCAAGTTTGTCTCTGATCTTTCTAGCTACCTAACCCAGGAGACGAACTACAGGCATAGAAACATGGACCTCACTGTTGGCAGCTCTCCAAAGACAAGTGCAGAATGCTCCTGAAGCTGGCGTAGGGTGGGTTAGGTGATATCCCTGAAATGTTTATATGCTACAGAATTAGAGGATACTCAAAAGATTTAGCCAGGAACTCAGGAGATACCTGAACATCCTTTCTAAGCTTGCTCAAAGAAAACTGTGTTCAGATCTTGTTCCCTCTCCTGCCTGTCTTCCCCAAACTGGTCAGCTGGTCTTCTCTGGTCTTCTGCACAACTCAGGAATTGTCTTTCTGATCCTTGGTTCCTTCCAGATGCATCTCTCTCTTCACAGATGGTGAATTCCTAGGCCCAAGGAGTCATGTCATACACAGGACAAAGTAGATACACAATTTTTGTTATATTGAAGAATGAGATACCCCATTCTCTGGAATTTATTCTGGGATCAAGAATGTAGGGATTACAGAATAAGCAAATAGAAGAAAAATAAAAATTACCCATAGTCACATGGTTTAGAAACATCTATTTTGATGCATTTCCATCTACCTTTTTCAATGAAAATTCACATTTTTAAGTGAATCTTTGGATCAAGTCATTCAAACTGTTTTATTATTGTCTACATTTTATACTAAATATTTTATAGCAATCAGTTTTCCTAACTTATTCTCACAACAATGTTAATGATTGCTTGAATTTCTTGACATGAATTGAATGTATCATGACTATACCATGATTCTATTTTTTTCCACCATCCAAGATGTTGCAATATTACTCTGTGAAGCCAAGTCTTTATAAACATCTATAATTATTTCCATAGGATAAACCTTAAAGTGGAATTTAAAATACCATGAAATCTTTAACCAGACAGGCTTACCAACATGTTTTACCCTTAGCTCTGCTCATTTTCCTACACCCTCCCAGCATCAGATATTATCATTAAAATGTTTGCATAAGTAAAATTCTACATACGCAATTTTATGAGTAAACAATATTTTATTTTTACTTATATTTTATTACTAGTCCAGTTTAGATATTTT
>NW_006947833.1:1632-2263 GCF_000164805.1 Carlito syrichta | reverse complement strand
TTCCTCATGTATAGGAACTCTCCCTCAGGTTCAACACTCTTACTCAGGTGCAGGGGGTCTTCATCAGGTGCTGGAATCTTTCTCAGGTGGAGGGGCTTTCCCTCAGGGGTTGGGCTATCTCTCAGGTTCACAGTTCTTCCTTGGGTTTAGTTAACTCCCTTGGGTGCAGTGCTCTTCCTCGAGAGCAGCTCTTCATAAGGTGCTGCATTTTTTTCTCAGGGGCAGGGGATTTTTCTCAGGGGTAGTCTCTTTCTTGGGATGAGCATTCTTATTCTGGTGTGTGATCTGTCATGTACATGATCTCTTCATTAGGAGCTGGACTTTCCTTCAGGAGCAGGGAGTCTCACCCACATGCACAGCTCTCCCTTTCATGCACTGACTTTCAGGTGTGGGGGCACTCCCTCAGTGGCAGGGGCTTTCCCCCAGGTGCAGGGCATCTTCCAAGTGCAGGGCCCTCTCCTTAAGGTGCTGGAGCTCTCTCTCAAGGGCAGGAGCTGTAAAGCAATTGCAGGCTCTCCCTTAAATGCAGGGGTTCTTTATCCCTCAGATAAAGGAGCTCTCACTTAGGTAAAGAGATTCTTCATCAGGTGCAGAGACCCTTCATCGGACACTGGCTCTTCCCCAGATTCAG
>NW_006947833.1:0-367 GCF_000164805.1 Carlito syrichta | reverse complement strand
GTTTCCTTGTGTGCATGGGGCTCTTAATTAAGTGCTGGAATTGTTGTCAGGTGCAGGGCTGTTTCTCAGGTTTAGGGCTCTCCCTAAGGTGCACAGACACATCATCGGGGACTGGGCACTCCTCAGGTGCAGGGTTTCTCCCTCAGGTGCTGGGGCTCTTACCCAGGTTATGGACCCTCCACAGGTACAAGTGCTTTCTCAGGTGCAGGTGTCTGCCAAATTGCAGGGATCTCCTTAGGGACAGGGGCCCTTCATAAGGTGCTGGGGTTTCCCTTAGGCATAGGAACTATTTGTTAGGTGCAGAGTTCTGGTTGGGTGCGGGGTCTCTTAGTCAGGTGCAGGAACTTCTTCACAGGAGTTGGGTCTC
>NW_006947832.1:0-729 GCF_000164805.1 Carlito syrichta | reverse complement strand
TGCAGCACTATTCACAACAGTAAAAACATGGAAACCAGTTGGGTTGCCCACTGAAACTGGACGGAATAAAAAAAAATATGGACATATACACAATGGAATATTACGCAGTCATAAAGAAGGACAAGCATAGGGACTTTGCAGCAACCTGGCTGGATTTAGAGTCGATCATACTCAGTGGTCTATCACAAGAACAAAGAACAGAGTACCACATGTTGTCACTCTTAAGTGGACCCAGAACATTTACCATTTACCATAATACTATAAGAAAGGGATTGGTAGTAGGGGGATACTGCCGGTGTGAGGGTGGAAGGGGACAAAACATAAGCGTACCTGACCTCAAATCAGGCAAAGTGGGGACCAAAGGGAGGCCCAAACTTTTCCTGTATGATGACCACTTGTATACCTAATCCTGAATTGAACCCCACATCTTTAAAATAAAGTTAAAGAAAATAAAAAGGAAAGCATAGAACCTTTCTGGATTTGCCTCTCACTCAGAGCCTCCTAGATTTAGGTGTGGAACCTAAGAGAGGTGATCATGAAGCTTAAAAAAATATGAACACATAATCGAAACTCTAAAAAAAATCTACAGAACACAAGAATGCAAGATGTCATTGTCACGAGGTACAATTCAGAGGAAAGCAAGGGACCTTCTCTCTTTCTCTACTCAGCAGAATGGGTCTCCACAAAACGTTTCGAAGCACTACACAGTTCTAGAGCAGCAATAGTATG
>NW_006947831.1:1694-4161 GCF_000164805.1 Carlito syrichta | reverse complement strand
GGAGTCTCACTCTGTCACCCAGACTGGAGTGCAGTGGCCACTCCCAGCCACCGAAGCCTCGACCTGCTGGGCTCTGGAAATCCTTCCACCTCAGCCTTCCAAGTAGCCAGAATTACAGGCATGCCCAGCTGATTTTTAATTTATTGTAAAGATGAGTTCTCGCTGCCCAGGCGGGTCTCGAACCCGCGGGCTCAGGCAATCCACTCACCTCAGCCTCCCAAAGGCGTGGGATTACAGGCTGAGCCACCGAGCCCGGCTCCTATTGCCTATTTTAATTGTACATGCTATTCCTGCCATTATACCCTATACCCAGGTAGTGGGCCACATTCATCAGAATTATGAGGGTGCTTATTAAAAATGCAGGTCTCTGAATCCCATTCTAGTTCCCATCAATCAGAAACTAGGGTTGGAAGCTGAAGAACATTTAATTTTTTAATAAGCAAATTTAATGATTCTAATGCACACTCAAACTGAGAACTACCTGACACCTAACAAGAAATTAACAACATATTAAATTAATAGATACATAATGTATTTCATCAGTAATAGTTTTTATAAGATTCTCATACCTTCTTAGAGTAAGCAAAGGCATGGAAATGTGTGTGTATAGGGAGATTGAACCCCTTCCTGCCATATTTTTAGTGAGAATTATAGCAGTTTGGTCAGTATTTCTGCACATTACATTCAATGAGATCATTGAAAAACTAGAGCTGAGTGCAATGGCTCAGGCCTGTAATCCCAGTACTTTGGGAGGCAGCGGTGAGAGGATTACTGAATTCAGGAGTTCAAGACCAGCCTGGACAACTTGTTGAGACCTCGTCTCTACAATAAAAAAAAAAAATAATAAGCTGGGCATGGTAGTATGCACTTGTAATTTCAACTACTTGGAAGACTGAGGCAGAAGAATTGCCTTAGCACAGCAGGTTGAAGTTGTGGTGGCCATGAGCATGCCAGTGCACCCCAGCCTGGGCAACAGAGTGAGACTATGACTCAAAAAAAAAAAAGATAAGAAAAAAATAGAGGGGTAATATATGTAAAATAAAATGATAATATTAATATCTATAATGTATGGTGGCCTTTTAAAAATAATAAAATGTTATCATTCCAAGAGAAAATAGAAAAAGACATAAAGTGAAATTCATAAAAATAAGTTAACACACATGGCCCAAGAAATACAAAATGTAGCTGGGCTTGGTGGCTCAGCCTGTAATCCTGCACCTTGGGAGGCTGAGGTGAGTAGATTGCCTGAGCCCATGAATTTGACAACCACCTAGGCAACTTGGTGAGACCTCATCTCTATAGTAAATCAAAAAAATCAGCAAGGTGTGGTAGCGTGCACCTGTAGTTCCAGTTACTTGGAAGGCTGAGGTGGAAGGATCGCCAGAGCCCATCAAGTTGAGGCTGCGGTGGCCGGGAGTGGCCACTGCACTCCAGTCTGGGCGACAGAGTGAGACTCCAACTCAAAAAAAAAAAGGAAAAGGAAAGAAAAAAAAGAAATACAAGATGTTCAATTTCACAACAATTTAAAGAAACAAAGTAAAATAATAACTAGATATTATTTGAAACTCTCCAAGTGGTAATATTTCTAAAATGATATTTTTCATCAGAAATTTCATGGAAATGGAGGTTTTCATACATTGCTGATAGTAGGGGGATCAGTCTAAGATTTTTGGGAGACTTTGAAAATTTGCATAAAAGTTTTAATAATGCACACAATATTTGATCCAATAGTTTAATTTTTAGGAACTTAACTTATCTGAGAATGCTACAAAATTCAAATACAAGGATTCTAATTACCAAATTATTTGCAAAAAAAATTAAATACTTTAAAAGTCCACAAATGGGAGATTGTTTACCACATCACAATGATCATATGAAGCACCAAGAACAACTTCTGGAAAAAGATAGATTATAGTAAAATACTAAGTACTTACGTTATAGCCTTGCTATAAGTACTTACATTGTAGCCTTGCACAATTTATTTTCATTCTCTAAATTTTAGTCATAGTAATAACCTTACTTGGTAGACTGATGTGTTAGAAATACTATTATAATAGAACACTGCCAAGCAGATAAAAATATTCTTGAGGAACATTAGCAATTATGAATACACTGTGACAACTGGAAATTTATTTATTACCTTGAACAAATGTTCATGCCATAGTAAATGAAAAATCAAATTTCAAAAAAAAAGTTTATAGAATTGCCCTCGTTTTCTACTTTTAAAAAATTACCTCTCTCACTTCTCACTTCTCTCTTTACCTCTCTCTCTCTCTCTCATCTCTGCTAATGACCAAAATTTTTGTAGTTTTTAGATTAGGGTTATAGGATTATGGATAATATATTTGTTTCATATTACTTTCCATTTTCTACAATGAGTATATATTACTTTTGTAAGTAGAAAAGAAAAAGAAAGCAGATAGTCCAGGGTGTCTACAATGAAGTATACTTATCCAGTTCAGGCTTA
>NW_006947831.1:0-925 GCF_000164805.1 Carlito syrichta | reverse complement strand
GTTCACCAAATATATAAGCCCTAATTTCACATATTTATTTTTTCAACAAGCATTTAATTATGTATCTGATGTTATTCTAGATGCCAGGAAAACAAAAATAAACAAGGTGTTTCATTTTTCTTGAAAAAAGAAACCCTTGTCTAGCAGAGATAAAACACATAAAGAAATTATTCCAATGCAATGCAACATGTAATATTTCAATAATAGCTGTGGTAAAGGAATAGAAGAAGAAAAATTGGTTATTCTGTGGTAGTGAAACTCAAAAATGGCTTCTTGGAATCACTCTACAAATGTTATGAGCTATTAGTCTGAGCTAAATGTTTAAAAATGAAGAGTTGTTTGCAAGTAATCAAGAATAAGAGACAGCATTTCATGGAGATAGAGTAACAGAGAAAGTGTCATGAGAGTATGAAATTACCTGGAACATTAGGAAAAGTACAAAGTCTAGAATAACTGAAGAATTAGAGTGGGGGTTGTTATGAAATGGGATTAGAGATGTTCAGCAAGGTCAGATCCATTTAAGTCTTGAATTTCATGCTAAAATTCTAAAATCCACACCAGTACCAAAGTGCAGGTTTTGATTAAAGTTGTTTTAAGTATGAGGGTGATATGGTCACATTTGCATTTTAACTTAACAATTTGTCAAATAGGAAGGATGAATTTGAAGTTCAATTTGAGTAAGTTTATCATTTAGATGAGCCACATATAAATGACTGGTCTTGCTACTTACTCAGTGCATAACCTTGGACAGTGTAAGTAACCTGTGTGTGCTTTGGTTTCTTTGGTAAAATAAATGTGTCTTGTCTCAGAAAATAATTATGAAACCTAAATGGGTCATTATGTGTAAAGTGTCTAGAGTGGTGCCTGGGATTTAGCAAGGGCTCAATAAATAAAAGCTAAAAATCTTCCAAGTGAATTTATATCT
>NW_006947830.1:0-863 GCF_000164805.1 Carlito syrichta | reverse complement strand
ATAGAAATCCAACTGTCTTTCGCACATTGATTTTTGTACCTCAAGACTTTACTGAAGTTGATTATCAGTGTGAGGAGACTTTCGAAAGACTCTCTAGAATTTTTTTTTTTTTTTTTCCAGTTGGAGTCTCACTTCTGTTGCCTAGGCTGGAGGGCAGTGGCACGCTCACGACCACCATAACCTCGACCTGCTGGGCTCTGGCGATCCTTTCGCCTCAGCCTTCCAAGTAGCTGGAACTACAGACATGAGCCAACATGCTCAGCTAATTTTTAGATTTATTGTAGAGGTGAGGTCTTGCCAAGTTGCCCAGGCTGGTCTCAAACCTATGAGCTCAGGCAATCCTTTAGCCTCAGCCTCCCAAAGTGCTGGGATTATAGGCATGAGTCACCATGCCTGACTTAGAATTTTCAAGATATGGAATCATATAGTCCACAAAAAGGAACAGCTTGACTTCTTCTTTTCCTATTTGAATACCCCTGATTTTCTTCTCTTGCCTGATTGCTCTGGCTAGGACTTCCAACACTATGATGAACAGGGGGGATGAGAATGGGCTTCCTTGTCTTGTTCCTGTTCTCAGGAGAGTGCTTCCAATTTCTGCCCACTGAGCAAAATGTTGGCTTTGGGTTTATCATAGATGGTTCTTATTGTTTGAGGAAAATTCCTTCTCTGCCTAGATGCTCAAGAGTTTTTATCAAGAAGGGATGCTGGATTTTGTTGAATTATTTTTCTGTATCTAATGATATAATTATGTGTTTGTTGGTTTTACATCTGTTGATGTGCTGAATTATGTTACGGTCTTGTGAATGTTAAACCAGCTCTGTATCCCAGGTGTGAAGCCCAATTGATCATGGTGGATGGTCTTC
>NW_006947829.1:0-661 GCF_000164805.1 Carlito syrichta | reverse complement strand
CATCCCAAATGAGCCAGGTATGTTGGCAAGTGCCTGTCATTCTGGTTCCTTGTATGGCCAGGAAAAGACTCACAGGAGCCCTTCAGGGCAAGGCTGTGGTGGCTGGAAGCAAGCCACCATCCTCCAGCCTGGGCAATGAAGTGAGACTCTAACTCAAAGAAAAAAAGGGAAAAAGGAAATAAAAGAAAAGCATCCATTTGTGTATGGAGTTGGGAACATTGTGAACAGACAGAGATCATTTGGGAAGGAGTCCCTAGCCTTGGGCCGAGAGTTTCTGAAAGACAGTGGTTTGGCAGACTATCAGTCTGTGGCTTTGGAAGAAGCCTGAGGCAGGGGACTGCTGGTGCCCAGGACTTCAAGACCAGCCTGGGCCACGTGGTGAGACCTTGTTGCCACACAGAATGCAAACACTGGAGTCACATGTGGTGGTGTTCGTGGTCCTGGCTTCATGGGATCTGGTGGACTCCATCCTGCAGCATTTCTTTGTGTTGCTCCTGGCAAAAGAACGTATGAGTCCAGGCTGGGCACCATGGCTCATAGCCATCAGCCTTGTTCCCTGGGAGGCCAATATGGGGGGCTGGCTGAACCAGGAGTCCGAGAGTAGCTTGGGTTATGTGGCCAGACCTCATGTCAGTGAGAGGTCCCCAAAATCGAGTCAGGC
>NW_006947828.1:0-838 GCF_000164805.1 Carlito syrichta | reverse complement strand
TAAAAAGAGTAGCAAGCTGGGAAAGAAAAAAGAAACCCCAACAGTAGCTAGAAGGCTGTACATACAATAAATGGTGACGTCTAACTAACCATCATCACCAGGGAAACAAGGAAAATGTAATAATGGCTAAGTTCATGTAGTGGATTTTAGGTAACCTTACCATTTTCTTCCTTTTGGGTAATATAGTTTTAATACTTACATAATAAAAAATGTGTTTAGAAGAACGCTGCTGAGTTGCCAAGTCTCTTGGGGGGTAACACAATCTGAGGCTGATGAACACAGTACTAGGTTTCAATTTTGATATTCTTTATTGGACTAATATTAAGCAACGCATGATTATAAAAACGTGAACCATAAGTTTTGAACACACTATGTTGAGATGACTGTAGGTTGACTACATGCCAAGGACCAGAATTCAAATGAATAAAATCTACAGCACAGTTGGGCTTGGTGGCTCATCCTGTAATCCCACACTTTGGGAGACTGAGGTGAGTGGATTGCCTGAGCCCGCAGGTTCGAGACCTGCCTGGGCAACTTGGCGAGACCTCATCTCTACAATAAATCAAAAAATTAGCCGGGCATGGTAGCCCACGCCTGTAGTTCCAGCTACTTGGAAGGCTGTGATGGAAGGGTTGCCGGAGCCCAGCAGGTCGAGGCTGTGGTGGCCGGGAGTGTGCCACTGCACTCCAGTCTGGGTGACAGAGTGAGACTCCAACTCAAAACAAAACAAAACAAAACAAAAGAAACCTACAACACTGGGCCAATGAACAATTCCATGAAATAAAGTGTGAGGTAGACAAAGAAAAAATGAAAAATGTCACACATGTACAGACTAAAT
>NW_006947827.1:0-770 GCF_000164805.1 Carlito syrichta | reverse complement strand
CTAACCCTGAATTGTACCCCACATCTTTATAATAGAAAAAATGACTTGTGCTGATGTTATATCCTAAATTTGCATTTAATTGGTTAAATTTGAAGGACTTTCTAGAGTTCACCAAATATATAAGCCCTAATTTCACATATTTATTTTTTTAACAAGCATTTAATTATGTATCTGATGTTATTCTAGATGCCAGGAAAACAAAAATAAACAAGTTGTTTCATTTTTCTTGAAAAAAGAAACCCTTGTCTAGCAGAGATAAAACACATAAAGAAATTATTCCAATGCAATGTAACATGTAATATTTCTATAATAGCTGTGGTAAAGGAATAGAAGAAGAAAAATTGGTTATTCTGTGGTAGTGGAACTCAAAAATGGTTTATTGGAAGCACTCTACAAATGTTATAAGCTGAGCTAAATGTTTAAAAATGAAGAGTTGCTTGCAAGTAATCAAGAATAAGAGACTGCATTTCATGGAGATAGAGTAAAGAGAAAGTGTCATGAGAGTATGAAATTACCTGGAACATTAGGAAAAGTACAAAGTCTAGAATAACTGGAGAATTACAGTGGGGGTTGTTATGAAATGGGATTAGAGATGTTCAGCAGGGTCAGATCCATTTAAGTCTTGAATTTCATGCTAAAAATTTAAAATCCACACCAGTACCAAAGTGCAGGTTTTGATAAAAGTTGTTCTAAGTATGCGGGTGATATGGTCACATTTGCATTTTAGCTTAATAATTTGTCAAATAGGAAGGATGAATTGAAGTTCAATT
>NW_006947826.1:0-764 GCF_000164805.1 Carlito syrichta | reverse complement strand
CAAAATGCACATGTGCATCATGAGCCTTTGTAACTGAAATTTATATGTAGCAGACTTACTGTACTGTACTCGTGCCTTTATTTGTTTTAAGGGTAACTCTACTATCAACTAACGTGGGCTTGGGCAGTATGGGGCATAGTAATCATAATTTCTTAATAGTTTCTGGCTTCTATAGCTGAAAGGCAGTTTGAGAGATATAACTTAGACACTGAGATATTGGAATCATTGTCTGATATCAGTAGTTTTGGAGACATTTGTAATTTCCATCCTCTCTGAAAAAAAAGGAACTTAGTGTAGAGATTATACACACAGTGTATAGGAACAAAAACTTAGTTAGACAAAACAAAAAGGTATTAAAAGAAACAAAAAAGTCTTAAAAGAGCCACGCTCAGTGGCTCAGCCTGTAATCCCGCGTCTTTGGGAGGCTGAGGTGAGTGGATTGCCTGAGCTTGTGGGTTTGAGACCCGCCTGGGCAGCGAGACCTCATCTCTACAATAAATCAAAAAAACAGACGGGTGTGGTAGCTCATGCCTGTAATTCCGGCTACTTGGAAGGCTAAGGCAGAAGGATCTCTGGAGCCCAGCAGGCGAGGCTGCAGTGGTTGGGAGCGGCCATTGTACTTCAGTCTGGGCGACAGAGTGAGAGAGACTCCAACTCAAAAAAAAAAATATATTAAAAGAAGAAACCCAACTATATTTACATTGAAGTTCTAAAATAAAACCTCACAAAATAAGCAAACAAACCTGAGTTTTTGAGATCTTAAG
>NW_006947825.1:0-709 GCF_000164805.1 Carlito syrichta | reverse complement strand
AAAGACAGTGGATCGGCAGACTATCAGTCTGTGGCTTTGGAAGCATGAGGCAGGGTACTGCTGGTGCCCGGGACTTCAAGACCAGCCTGGGCCACGTGGTGAGACCTTGTCGCCACACAGAATGCAAACACTGGAGTCACATGTGGTGGTGTTCGTGGTCCTGGCTTCATGGGATCTGGTGGACTCCATCCTGCAGCATTTCTTTGTGTTGCTCCCGGCAACAGAACGTATGAGTCCAGGCTGGGCACCATGGCTCATAGCCATCAGCCTTGTTCCCTGGGAGGCCAAGATGGGGGGCTGGCTGAACCAGGAGTCAGAGAGTAGCTTGGGTGATGTGGCCAGACCTCATGTCAGTGAGAGGTCCCCAAAATCGAGTCAGGCATGATGGCCCATGGAGTCCCCACTGCTCAGGTGCTGAGGCAGGATTACCTCCTGAGCCCTGTAGACCGAGGCCCCGGGAGCAGCGATCATGCCACTGTGCTGCAGCCCTGCAGACGGAGACTCTGGCAACACATATGACATCTCTTATGTGCATCACGACAGGAGTCCATTGCTCCCAAGGGAAAGGTCCATGTGGGAATGCGATGATGCATTGATCAGGAGAAAATTTGGCCGTCCCCAACCCGAAAGTGGCAGACCGGGTGACGGGAACCTGGGCTGGCCGTGACGTTGGAGGACAGCTTTGATCTCTCTGTGCCCGATGTCTGCA
>NW_006947824.1:4104-5937 GCF_000164805.1 Carlito syrichta | reverse complement strand
GTTGTTATGACTTTTTAAAAAAATTTTTGCAGGACTGCTGATTTATTTAGAGTCAGCATCTCACTCTGTCGCCCAGGATGGAGTGCTGTGACATACTCACGGCCACTGCAACCTCGACCTGCTGAACCCAAGTGATTCTTCTACCTTAGCCTTCCAAGTAGCTGGAACTATATGGTGCCCCCCACCAAGCCCAGTTAATTTTTAAAATGTAATGTAGAGACGAGGTCTCTTCAAGTTTCCCAGGCTGGTTGGACTCCTGGGCTCAGGTAATCCTCTTGCGTTCATCTCCCAAAGTGCTGGGATTACAGGGGTGATAACTGCATCTGGCCAACTTTATAGTTTAGAGAAATTTTTGGTTCAAGTTCCTTTTACTGTTTCTATAAATTTGACTACTTTAGATATCCCATGGTAGTGAAATCAGACAGAATTGACCTTTGGTGATGGGGTTATTTTAGTTAACATGTCCATGTTCATCTATGTTACAGCATGTGTCAGAATTTCCCTTTTTTACAGGCTGAAGAACATCCCTGTGTGTCTTAACCTATTTCTCCATCCACTCCTCCACTGGTGGACACTTGTGTTGCTTCCCCCTCATGGCTACTGTGAATAGTGCTGCAGTGGACATGGGTGCATGAAGGTCTCCTAAAAATTCTGCTTCCAATTACTCTACATAACCTGAAGTGGAATTGCTGGATCATCTGTTAGTCTATTTCTAATTTTTAAAAAGTAACTCCTATAATATTTGCACAATGGCTGCACCATTTTACTTATCTAAGAATGGTACCAAGAGTTCCAATTTCTCTACATCCTGGCCAACACTTGTCATTTTTTGTTTTTTATTTAATGGCCACCCTGATGAGTGTGAAATTATTTGCTTTGCATGTCTCTAATACTGAGTGATGTTGAACTTATTTTCATGTGCATCCTGGAAGGTGGATGTAGAAGGATCACACAACTCAGGAGTTCAAGGTTGTAGTGAGCTATGAGTCCACCACTGCACTTTATCCTGGAAGAAAGAACAAGACCCTATCTAAAAAAAAAAATACAAATGGGTATTCGTTTGATTTTGTTCTTTGACTGCAAGTGTTCTTTATTTATTCTGGATTTTAAATCTCACAATGTATGTGATGTACGAATGGTTTCTCTCATATTTCAGGTTGCCTTTCATCCTGTCCATTTCTTCTTTTATTGTGAACATATTTCTTTTTGTTATTTAGTTTATGTTTCTCTTCAATCCAACTATACTGGAAAGGGAATAAGGAAAATATGGAAGCCAAAGGACTACAGCAAGAGCAAAAAGATTATAGGATATTGCATGCAAATGGGATGGAGAGGTGCTCTCCCAAGCTACAGAAGGAATGTTCTGGTAGTTAAAATAAAACACGTCCAATTTATTTGAGTTGTCCACAGTCGGCAATAGTGAACTTATTGGACTTGCCATTCTTGGACCCAAAGTCCTCCATGGCTTGTAAAACATTCATGCCCTCTTTCCCCTCCTCAAAGACCACATGCATGCTCACCATCCAACTATTCAGTCTTAATAGTGCCTATGAAAAGCTAGGAACCAGCCAGGCTCAGAGGCTCAGTCTGTAATCCTACGCTTTTGGAAAGCTGAGGTGAGTGGATTGCCTGAGCCCATGGGTTCGAGACCTGCCTGGGCAGGGAGACCTCATCTCTACAATAAATCAAAAAATCAGCCAGGCGTGATAGTGCATGCCTGTAATTCCAGCTACTTGGAAGGCTGAGGAGGAAGGATCGCTGGAGCCCAGCAGGTCGAGGCTGTGGTGGCTGGGAGAGACCACTGCATTCCAGTCTGGGCAACAGAGTGAGACT
>NW_006947824.1:0-3127 GCF_000164805.1 Carlito syrichta | reverse complement strand
TGACAAACAAAGCCAAAGCACCCATCAAGAGCCAGGGAGACAGCCCACAGACTGGGAAAAATTATGTACCAACTCTATATCTCACATCTAGTTTCTACAAGGAATTCAAGCATGCCGAAAAGAAAAAACAAATAGTTCCATTACAAAGTGGGAAAAATATATGAGTAGACACTTCTCAAAAGAAGACATAAGAGCAGACAAGAGATACATGAAAAAATGCTCAGTCTCACTAGTCATCAAATAAATGCAAATTAAAACCACACTGAGATACTCCAGTCAGGATGGACACCATCAACAACTCAAAAAATAACAGACGCTGGAGTGGATGTGGGGAAAAATAAACATTTCTACACTGTTGATGGGAGTGCAAACTAGGGTAGCCTCTGTGTAAAACAGTGTGGCAATTCCTAAAAGATCTAAAAATTTATCTTTCATATTACCCTGCAATTCTCTTTTGTGAATATACCCGGAGGAACTCAGATCACTATATGAAAAAGATATCTGCACATGCATGTATATCGCAGTATTATTCACAATAGCAAAAACATGGAACCACGCTGCCCATTGAAAGAGGACTGGATAAAACAAAAATGTGGTACATGATGGAATATTACACAGCCATAAATAAAGAAAAATTATGAATTTCATAGCACCTTGGATAAACTTAGAGTCTATAATACTGAGTTATCTTTCACAGAAACAAAGAGCTGAATACCACAAGTTCTCACTCATAAGCGGACCTTGAACAATTATCATAATACAATAAGAAAGGGATTGGCAGTAGTGGGAAACTGTAAGTGAGGGGGATTGGCAATTGAGGGGCATACTTCCTCAACAAGGGTACCTGCATAATGAACATTTGTATACCTAACCCTGAACTGTACCCTATATCGTTAAAAAATTAAAGAAAAAAAATAATTTCCTTTCTACTCAGAACCAAAAAACTGTCCAGTCCGCACAGAGCCAGCAGAAAAAAGCAGACTTGTGTGTTTCAGGCCCTTGTTCTACCTCTTGGCAACCCTCTTCATGAAAGAACAATAAAGAAAGACACAGACAAAGGAAACAGGTCTCCGTGTGGAAAAAAAACAAAACAATATGAATAGTCATATGACAGAGTTCACAAGAGTGGCTGTATTCCAACTAGTCATTCAAAGGTTTTTTTCTCCCATTAATTAAAACCTTGCAGATGAGAAAAACATTGATTTATTTGTTTGTTCGTTTGACTAGTCACTCACCAGAATACACACACAGAGACAGAAGTCAGGAGCCTGTCATGGTAAAAAAAAAAAATCCTTACTCATTTGCCAGCAGAACGATTTCTGGGTTCTCTACACTGCAGCCTCCAGAAGAGAAGTGTGACTTTTTTTTCCATCCAGCTCACAGCACCAAAATGGTGGAGACCAGAGCTACTGATCTCCTAAAGCATCACTGAAAATACCCCGACATGAGGCAGTTTGACTAATACAGAAAATGGTATACAAATTTTATTTAGCATGTATACATAGGAGCCTTCAGAATGAAAACCCAGATTCCCAATGAGTTACAGAAACTTAAATAATATCTTTTTATTTTTTAATTATTCTAAAGATGTGGAGTGCAATTCAGGGTTAGGTATACAAATGTTGATTATGCAGGTACCCTTGTTGATGAGGTGTGCCCCTCCTTCCCCTAGCAGTTTCCTTCAACTGCCAATCCCACTCCCCCAACAGTTTTCCACTACTACCAATAACTTTCTTACAGTATTATAATTGTTCAAGGTCCACTTATGATTGAGAAGCCTTGATAGACTTCTACAGCAATTATTATGTTAATCCATGAGCTAAAATGTGGTTGATTACCATTTCTACACCTTTGGTGTCCTAAGTTGTAGACTTCCACTGGTAAGTCCACATTTCAGTTCCCAGAGTAGTCAGGCCTGTTGTGCCCAGTAAGGAAAAATGTCTGAACATTTCCTATATTTTAAAACTGCCTACCAAAATATATCTTTGTCTAACCTATACTAAAGTAACCTGCTTCAAAGAGGACACATTATTGTAGAAAGTTGAAAAATGCTTGTGGAGTGTCTGGCAGAATCTAACAAGAGAGCAGAAGTGCAAACTTCTAGGGATCTAGAGCAAGGCCACACCTCCTCAGCAACAGAA
The DNA here is from genome assembly GCF_000164805.1 of Carlito syrichta. NCBI lineage: Eukaryota > Metazoa > Chordata > Mammalia > Primates > Tarsiidae > Carlito > Carlito syrichta. The sequence continues at coordinate 986 of NW_006947824.1, read as the reverse complement.
AAAGCTACATGGCCTTGGCCTTGAGAGAAATGGGAAGTCTGATCATGGGACTAAACATGATCAGGGATCCAGAACTTCTCACTATGGCCTAGGTTCTATCAGATCCAGGAAAACATTTGGTCAGGGAAGCCCGGTAGGAATCCATCATAATGAACATGAATGGCAAACCAAGAAGGAAAAGGCCTTAGCTTAGATCACAGTTTAGTTACTTCAGCACACACATGAGAGTCAAAAATAAGCCATGGCTGCAGTTCAGTCCTATCCCTATTGCAGGGTCCAGAAATTAACACTTTGAAGGAAAAAATGGGGTTCAACATGCTCAGTACTTGCACAATGAATGTGGTACAGATGGAGGCCATGTATGGGTGCTCCAGAATGGGTTTTCTCTGCCACCCTAGACCTGCCTCCGCCACTGAATATCCACCTTTCCACCAACACAGAGCAGCCCTGAGCCACCTCCTTCAAGGAGGCCAACTTAGTTTAATCAGATCTCTTCCACCCACAGAGGACAATGTTTCATCCTGTGTGAGATTGAGATGGATTCTTTACCTGAATCTTCTCTTCCTGTCTGCCATCACTCAGCCACCAGCATCACACTGGATTCACATAGTGTGCGATCTACTGGTGTGGGATCCTGACAAACACCACTTTTCCAAGGGACACACTTGGCAGCACAGGAAAGAGTTGTGGGAACATGATCATGGGACCCAATGATCTAACACATGTGCTTCTGCCAGCAGTTGCCAGACTGAACTAGGAGGCCCTTCAAAGATACTTGAAAATTAAATTTAAAAAATCACAACAGAGATCATGGGTCAATTACTAATCTTAAATCCTGTATGCTATAATAATCATCTTGAGGAAAACACACTCATTTGGTCTCAGTGTTCCAGTGACAGCATCAACCACTGTTGAGAACTTTGAATTATGACATTTGTTTTCGTCTCACAAACTCCCCCCACCCTGACAAAGACCACAGTCTCAAA
>NW_006947823.1:0-3363 GCF_000164805.1 Carlito syrichta | reverse complement strand
TGTAACTCCATATAAGTATTCGGATTAGTTTGTCATCTTGAAAAAATCCAAGTGGGGCTTTGTTAGAAATTGCATTGAAACCTGTAGTTCAGTTTAGAGAGTAATGCCATTTTAACATTATTATGCCTTGTAATCAATGTACACGGGATGTCTTTCCATTAAACATTTATAATTTCCTGTGTTTTGTACTTTTTCTTGTCCTTTGGTTTAAGTTATTTCAAAGTATTTCATTCTTTTCAATGCTCTTGTAAATTGAGTTATCTTAATTTCACTACTTAATTATTCATTGCTAGTGCATTTTTTAACTTTTTCTATGATTGATTTTTGGATGTTGATCTTGTATTCTGCAACCTAGCTGAACTAATTTATTAATTCTAATTTGAGTGTGTGTGTGTGTGTGTGTGTGTGTGTGTGTGTGTGTGTGTGTTTGTGTGTATTCCTTAGGATTTTCTATGTACAAGATTATGTCATATGTAGAGATATTTTGCTTCTTTTTTCATATCGGAATTACTTTTATTTCTTTTTCCTGCCTTATTGACCTGTCTAAAACCTCCAATAAAATGCTGAATACAAGTGGCAATATTATATTCAAACATTGATCAGATATTCTTATCTTGCTCCTCATCTTAGGAGTAGAGCTTTCAGGTTTTTGCCATTAAGAGTGTGTTGTTGTGTGTTTTTCCTAGACACACTTTATTAGGTTGAGCAAATTTCCTTCTATTTCTAGTTGACTGAGTGGTTTTATCTTGAAGTTGCATTGAATTTTGTCAGATATGTTTTCTGTATCTTTTGAAACAATCCTGTGGGGGAGGTTTTTTGGTCCTTTATTCTACTAATATGGTGTATCAAATTGATTGCTTTTGGTATGTCAAGCCAAAAGAATTTCTGGGATAAATCTCACTTGGTCATGGGATATAATCCCTTTTATATATTACTAGATTCCATTTACTAGGATTTTGTTGAGAGTTTTGCATCTATAATCATGAGGAATGTTGGTCTGTAGTTTTCTTGTCATGACTTTACCTGGTTTGTCAGCATAGAATGTTTTGGAAAGTATTTCCTCCTCTTCTATTGTTTTAGAAGAACTTGTGAAGTTTGATTAATTTTTCTTTAAATATTTCGTGGAATTCTCCAGTAAAGATATCTGGGATGGGTTTTTTCTTTGTGGGAAGTTTATTTTTATGAATAGTTCAATTTATTTAGTATAGATCTATTCAAATTTTTGATCTCTTTTTTAGTCAGTTTTGTAGTTTGTTTCTTTTCAAGAATTTGTCCATGTTATTATGTAAATTATCTAATTTATTGACATGTTGTTTATAGTATTGCCATATAATTCTTTTTTATTTGGTTATATAGGTAGTAATATGTCATCTTTCCTTCCTGATTTTAAGGATTTGAGTCTCTTCTTTTTTATCCCTGGTCAGTATGGTTACTAGTTTATTAATTTTGTTGATAATTTTAAAGAACCAGGTTTTGATTTCATCAATTTTCTTCATTTTTTAAATTCTCGATTTCATTGACATTTTCCCCTAATCATTGTTTCCTTCCTTCTCTTTTCTTTGGATTTGGGTTGTTTTTTCTTTTCTACTGTGTTAAGTTAGAAGTTTAGGCAATTTATTTGCCATCTTTCTTCATTTTTAATATAAGCATTTACAGTTATAAACTTCGCTATAAACACTACTTACACAGCATTTTATATGTTTTGGCAGAGATATTTTGTTTTCATTCATCTCAGTGTATTTCTAATTCTCTGTGATTTTTTCTTTGATTTGTTATTGAGTGTGTGTTTTAGGTTCCAAATATTTGTGAATTTCCCAAATTTCCTCTTATTACATTCTAATTTCATTCCACTATGCTTGGAGGACATATTTAGTATCATTTTAATCAACTTAAATTTACTGAGATTTATTTTATGGCCTAACATATGGTTTATCCTGGAGAATGTCCCATGTGCACTTGAGGAGAATGTGTATTCTGCTGTAGTTGGGTGGAGTATTCTAGAGATGCCTTTTTGATCTAGTTAGTTTATCATTTTGCTTAATCTTCTAGTTCCATGTGAATTTTCTTGTACTTGTTCTTTTGTTTTGGAAATTGGGTACTGAGGTCTCCAATTTGAATCATTATATAGTTTATTTCAGTGCTGTCAGGTTTGTTTCAATGCTGTCAGGTTTTCCTTCATGTAGTTTGGGACTCCATTGTAAGATGCATACATGCTTAGAATCATTATGTCTTCTTGATGATTGACCTTTTTTTCCTTATATAATGTCCTTCTTTGTCTTTGGTAACAATTTTTTTCATCCTGACTTCTATTTGGTTTTAGTATTAGTGTTAGTATAGTGATTCTAGCTCTTATTTGCTTACTGTTTGCATAATATATCTTTCCATCCCTTTACTTTCAATTCATTTATATTTTTGATTCTAAAGTGTGGTTGTTAAGCATGAATCTAATCAGCCATCTCAACAGAAGCCATGGAAAGAGATGGGATTATATCAGCAGAAACACTGTCAACTGAGATTAAAGAAAACAAAGAAAATGTGATAAATTAAGGAAGACTGTTGGACTTCTTAGACCCTACAGGATTGGACCACAGAGCTATTTCTCTCTCTTTTGATATTCTCTTTGTGGTCAGACATCATTCTCATACTTTCCTTTAGTTCTTTAGATGTGATTCCCTTTGATTCTTTGAACATGTTTAAAATAGTGATTTAAAATTTTGTCTAACAAGTCCAGTGTCGGGCTTCCTCAAGGATAGTTTCTATTTCCTGCTTCTTTTTCTGCATTGTAGGCTATCTTTTCTTATTTCTTCTCATGTCACATAATTTTTTGTTGAAAACTGGGTATTTTAAATGATACATTGTTGCAACTCTCAAAATCAGATGCTGCCCTCTCCCCAGCATTTGTTGTTGCTGCTTATTGTAGTTATTATTTGTTTGCTTGGTGAATTTTTATAAAATGATTCTATCAAGTTTGTATTCTTTATCTTGTGTGGCCATAAAAGTTTCTGCTCTGTTAGATTAGTGGTCAGCTAATGATTGGGCTAAAATTTCCTTAAATTCTTGTAACCAATAATTCTCCCAGTCTCTGCAGAGGCTCTATATGTGTTTTGACCCATGCTGCCAATACTCAGCCAGGAAGTTTACAACCCTATCATAGCCTTCACTTCCTGCTTATGCAGAACCTCAACATCAGCTAGGTGAGTGGTTGGAGCCTTCTCAGGTCTTTCCTGGGTTTGAGTACATCCTTGGGAATACACACAGTCCTATGTATGTGCATGGCTTTCTAGATTTCCAGGAATATGGTGAAGCTTTTCAAAGTCCTCTATGGATGTCTCATTCTCTAATTATTTATTTTACATTTCATGG
>NW_006947822.1:6966-12462 GCF_000164805.1 Carlito syrichta | reverse complement strand
GTTGATTAATAGTGTGAGGAGACTTTCGAAAGACTCTCTAGAATTTTTTTTTTTTTTCCAGTTGGAGTCTCACTTCTGTTGCCTAGGCTGGAGGGCAGTGGCGTGCTCACGACCACCATAACCTCGATCTGCTGGGCTCTCGCGATCCTTTCGCCTCAGCCTTCCAAGTAGCTGGAACTACAGGCATGAGCCACCATGCTCAGCTAATTTTTAGATTTATTGTAGAGGTGAGGTCTTGCCAAGTTGCCCAGGTTGGTCTCAAACCTATGAGCTCAGGCAATCCTTTCACCTCAGCCTCCCAAAGTGTTGGGATTATAGGCATGAGTCACCATGCCTGACTTAGAATTTTCAAGATATGGAATTATATAGTCCACAAAAAGGAACAGCTTGACTTCTTCTTTTCCTATTTGAATACCCCTGATTTTCTTCTCTTGCCTGATTGCTCTGGCTAGGACTTCCAACACTATGATGAACAGGGGGAATGAGAGTGGGCTTCCTTGTCTTGTTCCTGTTCTCAGGAGAGTGCTTCCAATTTCTGCCCACTGAGCAAAATGTTGGCTTTGGGTTTATCATAGATGGTTCTTACTGTTTGAGGAAAATTCCTTCTCTGCCTAGATGCTCAAGAGTTTTTATCAAGAAGGATGCTGGATTTTGTTGAATTATTTTTCTTTATCTAATGATATAATTATGTGTTTCTTGGTTTTACATCTGTTGATGTGCTGAATTATGTTACGGTCTTGTGAACGTTAAACCAGCTCTGTATCCCAGGTGTGAAGCCCACTTGATCATGGTGGATGGTCTTCAAGATGTGTTACTGGATCTGAATTGCTAGAATTTTATTTAGAAATTTTGCATCTATGTTCATCAAGATTGGTCTGTAATTCTCTTTGTTGGGTCTTTGCCAGGTCTGGGTATCAGCATAATGTTTACTTTATAAAATTAATTGGGTAGCATTTCATCTTTCTTGATTGCCCAGAATACTTTCAATAAGTTTGGTTTCAGCTCCTCCTTGGGTGTCTTGTAAAATTTAGCTGGCAGGCCATCGATAAGTAGATTTCTTATGACTGAGTTGATTTCTTAGATTGTTATTGGTCTGCTTAGCATTCAATTTCTTCTTGTTTAAACCTGGGAAGGTGATGGGAGATCAGAAAGTGTTTCATTTCCTTTAGGTTTTTTAGCTTAGTTGCATACAGGTTTTTATAGTAATCTCTGATAATCATTTTAACTTCTTCAGGGTCAGTTGCGACCCTTTGCATTTCTAATTGTATTTATTTGGGTTGCTCTCTTTTTAAAAAATTTAATCTGGCTAGGGGACCATCAGTCTTGTTTCAAAGAACCAGCTTGTGTCCTTCTTCATTTTTTCTTTCTTTCTTTCTTTCTCTTTCTTTCTTTCTCTCACTCTCTCTCTTTCTCTTCCTTTCTCTTTCTTTCTTGCTTTCTTCCTTTTTAAACTAGTATGTTTTATAAAACTATATAAATTTTCCAAGTAATCAAAAATCAGTTCTCATTACAAATATTTAAAGCAATTTTTAAAAAGTCACATAATTACACTGTAAGATTACAATGTTTAATGTTTATCAACTTACATTTCTATAGCTAGCAGGATTAGCAGATGAGTTACTGGGATTCAGATCATATCCTAGGGAATGTTTATTGAGCTATCCCAAAGACACCACAAGCCAAACAGCTTCCAGCATTTCCAGTTTTTGTACTTTCTTCATTTCCACCTTTGCCCAAGTTATCTGGTTTTTCATGGACCACCATTGTGCGACCAATGATGGAATGTCTCCTGAGAGTGAGATCAGAGAATCTTCAATCAAAACATCAGCCACACAATCATTGCCATCAATTACATTACCCAGGTCTCTAACATGACTTTCCTAGATCTTTGGTCCACTGTGTTTTTTGGATAGAGGATTAAAGGAAAGGACCTGCATTGATACCGTCTTGCATGTTGTCTTCAAACTGATGAATGTGGAATTCATGCTAGCCCTCAGTCAATCCTATAATATGTCCCAGTACCATAACTGACTCATTTTTCTTCTACTCAAAATGGAAGATGTCCTGCACCAGGGTGTCATTCTTCATCACAAACATGGCTTTCATCGGCATAACAGGAGGGGTGACATGCTCCAGTCTCAGCTGTGAGAGTGGCAAGGGAAACTGGCAATGCTGCAGGAGACAGTAGCACACTTGTTGGTCCTTTCTATGATAATTTTGTCTTCTATAACCTGCAACTTTGATTTTATATTGGTGATCTAAATTCTTCTGCTGTGCTTAGGATTTAGGTGATCTTGTTTTTCCAACTCCTTTATGTGTGACTTTAGGTTATCTAGCTATAATATTTCTGTTTTCTTCATTTGTGCATGCAGTGCTATGAATTTTCCTCTTAACATTGCTTTATTGGCATCCCAGAGATTCTGGTAAGATGTGTCTTTGATTTTTGTTTGTTTACAGGAATTTTTTTATTTCTCTCTTGAGTTCCATGCTGACTCAGAAGTCATTCAATAGCATATTGTTTAGACTTCATATCTTTATGTGTTTTGGGAGGATCTTCTTGGTGCCAATATTTATTTTTCTTCCACTGTGATCTGAGAGGATGCATGGTATCTTTTGAAGTTTTCTCATGCTTGACTTATGTTCAAGAATGTAATTAATATTGAAATATGTTTCATGTGCTGATAAATAAAAAGTATACTCTGTATTTGTTGGGTGAAGTTTCTGTAGATGTCTAGTAAGTCCAGTTGATTGAGCATTGAGTTGAAGTTCTGGATCTCCTTGTTGGGTTTTTTTGCCTTGATGATCTATCTGTCTAAAGCTGTTAACAGTATATTTATGTCTCCTACTATGATTGTATGAGAGTCAATGTCCTCTTTTAATTTGCTTAGTAGTTGTCTTATAAAACCTGGTGCTCTATTGTTGAGTGCATATATGTTTAGGATGGATATTTCTTTCTGGTGGATTGAGCCTTTTATCATTATGCAGTGTCCTTCTTCCAAGTGTTTTTTAATTTTTGATGACTTGAAAACTGCTTTGTTAGATATTAGAACAGTTACACCTGCTTTCTTCTGTTTTCCATTTACCTGAAATGTTGTTTTCTAGCCTCCAACCTTGATTCTGAGTCTTTTGCAGTGAGATGAGTTTCTTGGAGGCAGCAGATTGTTGGATCATTTTTTTTTAATCCAGTGTGCCAGTCTACATATCTACAGTGGTACAATACCTGTAGTGATACATTTAGTCCATTCATGTTCAAGTTGCTTGTTGCCATGTGAGAGTTTATCCTTGTCATAGGACTCGATGGGATTGCTTTGTTTACTTTTAACTTTTGCATTTGTGTGTGTATGTGTGTGTGTGTGTGTGTTTTCATTTTTGTGGTTGCTCTGTGTTTGCCTGTACTTTTGTGATGTGCATGGCCCACTTTTTTCTGTGCCCAATATCTTCTTAACCATTTCTGAAAGCCTGGTCTGGAGGTGCATATTCTCTTGGTGATTTGATGTCTGGTGAAGGATTTTTTTTTTCCATGACTGATGAACCTTAGCTTGGCTAGGTAGGAAATTATTGGTTGGAATACCTTATCTTAAAGAACATTAAAAATTGGACTCCAATCCCTTCTGTCTTGTAGTGTTTCTGCAGAGAAGTCTGGAGTAATTCTGATAGGTTTTCTGCAGTAGACAATCTGGCCTTTCTCTCTTGCTGTTTTTAGGATTTTTTCTTTTGTGCTTACCTTTTGGAGGCAGATTAGTATGTGTCTTGATTATGATCTTCTCATGTAATATCTTGCAGCGGTTTTCTGAATTTCTTGTACTTGGATCGTCATCTCTCTAGCAAGATAGGGGAAGTTCTCTTGAAGACCATCTTGGTTTCTATTGATTTGTGTCATCCATTCTCTGACTTCTATGGCTGTCAACTGGAACAGTTTGTTCTGGGGGGTTTCCATTGTTTGTGCTCTGTTGCTCTTTGTTGCTTTTTTATGTGGTGTATCTTTAAAATTCTGAGAGATGATTGCTCTTCAATCCTTCCTCTTTTGTCTCAGTACTCTCTACTCAGTAAGAGAGGGAGGAGCTCCACCCTATGACAGGTTCTGTTATTCTCTCCACAGCTAAACTAGTAGGGCTACTTTCTCTGCCCCCTGCTGCATGTGACTGATGGCCGGCAAGGGGGGAATTTGTGGCAGCCATCAATGCCTCAGAATCACTAACTCTCTCCATCTCCCAGTATGAACTCAACTCCTATACATGCTTAGCTTGCAGCAAAGACATGGAACACTCAAATTCTCATGCCTGCCTCTCTGGTCTCTGTGTGCTCAAGGAGATCCTACCGGGTGCAAGGAGTTTTCACCCTTCCCAACATGTTCAGAATGTCTCCTTTTAATCAACAACTGGATTTCACTCTCTGCCTTGCCCTGCCAGAGAAGTGCCAATGTGTTGCTCTACCAGCTGCCCACGAGGGGTGTGTCAGTCAGATTCACTCTGCAAAAGGACTTCCCTGCATGGGAACCACTCCTTATTCCACCTGGTTGCTGGCGGCCCACTACTGCTTCCTCCTGTGTGAAACTGACATTTCATGCACTGTTAAGAGGAGAAAACTGATTCAAAGCAGCTTATAATCACTCACCCCTCTCCTTCTCTGAATAGATCTTCCTTTTCTATGCATATCTGATGCAGAGCAGGGGTAGGAGGATCCTAGAATTATGTGCCTAGCATGGCTTTCTAGAGTCTGTACACTCATAGAGACCTTTGCTGGGTTCATGATGTTTAACTCATCCACAAGTGTTCTAGGTATCTCTGTCTAATGCTGTGGAATCCCTATCCTCTGTCTTTTTAAGTGAGAGCTGTGCTGACCTGCTGCTCCACAGTGGCCATTTTGGCTCCTCCCCCCACAGTAATCTTCAGAAACTTACTTTCTGAGAAGACATTTGAGATGAGATTTACAACAGAGCAGGAGCCAACTATTCAAAGCAGGAGAAAAGAAGTAAACACTATGATCCTGAAATGAGCAAGAGCTTGGCTTCTTCAATGTAAAGTTCAAGCATGGTGAGTGACAGAATGATGTTATAAAGAGGCAGGCCCTCAGAAAAAAATATGAAATTTATTTCCATTGTAGTGAAAGTCACTGAAAGATATTATGCAGAATAATGCTGTTGTTGCTGTTTTTCTTATTGCTGTTAAATATTTCTCCAGTGCTGATAGAGCATAGATCAAATGGAGGAAGAATAAAGGCAGAGGCCAATCTAAAGTTTATTGCTTTGGTCAGGAAGATAAATCACGCAGAGATTAGTGGTAGTGAAGACAGAATGAAGTAGATATATTCTAGCTATATTTTGAGTATTAGAGATGATATAACTTGTGCATGAATTTGGTTACAGGCAAAATTAGAAAAAAAAAATGATGAAGACTCATTACTAAGTTGATAATGGAGCCATTTCTTCAGATAGGAAAGTTTGAGGGGGGAAAATGGTCAAAGGTCCAATTGGAGGTATTAAGCATATGAATTGTA
>NW_006947822.1:0-6233 GCF_000164805.1 Carlito syrichta | reverse complement strand
TAATGGATGGAAAGCCAAGGGGTGGAGAGAAGCAAAGGGGCTCCAAGGCATCATATATGTGAGTTAAGAAGTGTATTGAGGTGGATCCTCTGGTTCCAGCTACCCCAGTTGACACCACAGGAAGCTCAGAGACACGTCTTCTAGAAAAGACTTCCCACATTCCTGATGCACAAAACTATGTGTGCAAAGATTTAAGCTACTAATTTGAGGTAGTTTGTTATGTGACAACTGATAACCCAAACTCTGTGTGACAGAATTGTTTGGAAAAGAAAACAAAAGAAGGTATGTGAAATACTACATATTTGATACCTCAAGTAACCTTGATGAATTATAAAAACAGTTTAGCAAATAGTTATTTGCATAAATCATTATAGTTTACAAAGGATTTTAAAAGCCTCAAAATTTCTCCATGAAACAAAAGTATCCTCTTCACTTTATAAACAAGAGTGCTGAGGGTCAAAGAAGGTAAATGATGTGCCCAAAATCCTTCATGGCTGTACCAGCAACACCACCTAGTTTTCTCATTCTAGGCCAGATGCCCATGCACAGCTGTCCTCTAGAAAAAAGTAACTCTCTCAAACTCAGCATTGATTAGACCAAGGGCCATTCACACGAGGAGGAAAACAGCGAATCATATGTCTGTCCTTTTGCACAGTATCTGACTTTGCATTATAGAGAAAGGATTTCTAGGCACTGTCTCTATGTTCAATATGCAAAGCCCCTAAAATGACATCCATTTCTGTAATAAATGGAGCGCAAATCCAGGACAATATCTTCTTTGAAATAAAAGTCTTTGGGGTACAAGAAATATGACTTAAACAAAGTTTGTAAATAGGACCAATGATAAATTTTTAAGTGTAAATGACCTATAAGCATGTATATATTCACAAGGATATCTGTACCCCTTTAATAATTAAGGTTTTCAAGAGCAAATTACACTTTCTCTCATTGTGCATTTATTAAACTGAAGAATTCATTCTGATTCTAAAAGTTTACCTTGAAAAACTTGTTTAACAGTCATTTGGAATTCAAATACTATGAGTGTGGTGAAAGGAAGTCCCTACTAGAGCCATCCCCTGAGGGTAGTCAAAGGCACGCTCATCTGTGACAGCTGCTAATATTTAATATAGTCAACATTTTTGTGGCACTGGCATTACTGAGTAATAGTAACTTTTATAATCCTCCTCTAGTTTTAAACCATTCTTCAGATGCTGGGTGACAGCACTATTAAAGACTTCATCAGTAAACTTGCTCTCTTTTCTTGAAGGGAGGAGTACCAAGAGAAGATCACGCAGCAATATACATGAATATTTTTATAAAATACAAATAAACGTTATAGTTCCTCCATGAATGCTGTATACTTACCAGCTGAACTTCCTTTAAATATATTTCAAAGACAGTCAGGTGTTGCACATGGTCACAAGAGTGTTTTTGTCTTAAAGGCATTTTTGTATTAGTAAAAACAATAGGCATTATGTATTCCTTTATATTACCAAAAAGAACCTCATGTCTGCTTGGCATGAAATATTGTACAATTAGGCTAGAGGTGGAAGGAGGAGAGATTTAGCATTAGCATGCTGTCTAAAATTAATCTCAGTTTGAAAAGTTTGCAATGCTTTTTTCTAAGGCCTATGGGTTATAGTTACTTAATGATTGTATTAACTAATTAAATTATACATTTTATAACCCCATTATGTTAAATAGGACTTATATACCTTATATACTGGACTCTGAATAATTATATAATGATAGTAATTTTAAAACATGTATACCTTTTAATAAAATAGTTTTCTTCTCTGGAAAAGCTTGCTTAACCTTCCTTCCACCTCTCTTTCCAACACAGTTTTCTCTCTCTCTCTCTCTCTCTAATGGAACTAAGATATTTTATGACACCTTGATTTTCCAATTGCTTTTTAATCTGTTCTTTGGTATCTTTTTCATTCTTTCACTTTCTAATATTCTTAAGATCTCAAAAACTCAGGTTTGTTTGCTTATTTTGTGAGTTTTTTTTTTTTTAGAACTTCAATGTAAGTATAGTTGGGTTTCTTCTGTTAATACTTTTTTTTTTTTTTTGAGTTGGAGTCTCTCTCACTCTGTCGCCCAGACTGAAGTACAATGGCCGCTCCCAACCACTGCAGCCTCGCCTGCTGGGCTCCAGAGATCCTTCTGCCTTAGCCTTCCAAGTAGCCGGAATTACAGGCATGCGCTACCACACCCGGCTGATTTTTTGATTTATTGTAGAGATGAGGTCTCGCTGCCCAGGCGGGTCTCAAACCCGCAAGCTCAGGCAATCCACTCACCTCAGCCTCCCAAAGACGCGGGATTACAGGCTGAGCCACCGAGCCCGGCTCTTTTAATACTTTTTTGTTTCTTTTAATACCTTTTTGTTTTGCCTAACTAAGTTTTTGTTCCTATACACTGTGTGTATAATCTCTACACTAAGTTCCTTTTTCTTCAGAGAGGATGGAAATTACAAATGTCTCCAAAACTACTGATATCAGACAATGATTCCAATATCTCAGTGTCTAAATTATATCTCTCAAACTGCCTTTCGCTATAGAAGCCAGAAACTATTAAGAAATTATGATTACTATGCCCACACTGCCCAAGCCCACGTTAGTTGATAGTAGAGTTACCCTTAAAACAAATAAAGGCACGAGTACAGTACAGTAAGTCTGCTACATATAAAATTTCAAGTTACAAAGGCTCATGATGCACATGTGCATTTTGTGTGTATTATTTCTCTCCACCAGGTGTTAGTCTAACCTATTAAAAACATACAGTACTCTATAGCCAATTGTGTTAGTTGGGTACATAGGCTAACTTTGTTGAACTTACAACAAATTGGCTTATAAGTGTGTTCTCAGAACCGAACTCATTCGTATATTGGAGACTTCCTGTAGTTGAAATTATTATATTTGTAGTCCTGTTTTCTGTCTTTAGTGTAGTGGTGTTCTAGAGACCAGAGCCACTAAGGTCAACTTTACTACTTAACTATAGAGGAACAAATCAAACTGTGGTTATAAGAGAAGTACCCAAAAAAAAGAAAAACAGTTGGAGGGCAGGCCCTTTGTAAGACAGGCTTCCCTCACTAGGTGAGTGTTTTAGCAACTTATTAGAATCAGTATGTCAGCTAATGTTATTGTATGAGGGTGTGCTCAGCTTCAGCAATTTTTTTAGAAGATTCTTTTAATGCATTTGCCCATTTTGTGATGGATGATTTATGAGCACACCTGCCCACACCATGCTCAGTGTTCAGCGGTTTTAACCAAAAACGAAATGATCCCTGTGTCCCACCCTCCCTGTTCCTCTGATCTTGCTCTGAGTAACTTTTTTTGTTTGTTTGTTTCCCCAGATGAAAAATTCCTCAAAGCAAAATGTTTCACCAATGTGGAAGAGGTGAAACAAAAAATGACAGAAGCACTAAAAGACTAAAATTGACAAATTCAAAAACTGTTTTAGTGGTGGAAAAAGCATCTCAATAGATGTATTACATCAAATGGAGAGTACTTTGAAGGTGATTGAAGTGTAAAAATAAATACACAATATTTTATGAATAAATTCTGGGGTTTTGGGGTTTCCTTCATATATATAGAAAGAATATATATTCCTATTTTGAAGTTAAACATCACAAAAATTAAGTAATCCTAAATCAAATGTCTGGTATCAATTATTTTTCTAATATCTGTAGATACAATAGTTATAAGATCTATCTTATCATGTGTTTGCTTTGCTGTGATCTTTATTGAAAGGTAAAGCAAACGGATTCTACCTGGGGAAATCCTGTGACGTCCTTTCTCCTGCATGCTGATGAGTATCTATGATTACCAAAGTCATATCACTGGACCTTAACCTTTGCTGGAAATAAGAGTCATTTAAGGATCATTTAGTATTTCCCTATGCCTGGGCCCACTGTAGACAAGTTAAATCAAATCTCTGGTAGTGGAGTCTGAGCTTCAGTATACCAAAAAAGATTCCCAGCTGAGAAGGGCTAGATCCGCTGAAAATTTCTCATTCTATTATTGAAAGGCCAGTCACTGCCAAGGCCACACACTTTGACATTCTAGACCCCTGGATTCAACATATAAAATCCAGGGATTGGTCCCTCAACTGCTATAGTGAATGGTCTGTAGTTCAGTGAGGATTATAAATCTGAAACAAAATCTTGATGCAAAGACAATCCTTTTGAGCCCATGAAACCCAACTCTAGATTTCAGCTGACAGAATGTGTATAAAGTCAGGTATGAAGGTGCGAAAGAGGGAGCAGCCATGAGGAACAACTTGAACCTCATATATTGGTTCAGCACAGCAATCACAATGAATAGAGCTCAAGAGGAAAATGAATTCTGTCAATCAATAGTTCCTATTTTCAGATAAATCATCATCACATTTGAGGATAATAACTTGGCCTTAATGGATTTTAAAGGGAAGCCAGACCATGAATAGAGAGGCCTTGGAATATATAAAGAGCTGAAACAAGAGAACCAAGAAAAGGGAGGCTGGGGTTCCATTAGAATGATTTCCCTATATTAAAATTTTTTAAGCCTATTTTTATACCCAGAAATGACAAATACCACTAAATCACTGGAAGTTACGACTAAGGAATGATTTGCTCGGTTATGGATACTTAAAATGCTCAGCTTTTGACCTAAATGTAAAGTAAACCTCTAAAATTAGTGTCTTAACTTAGGAAGAAAAATATAACCTTACATAAAAATGTAGACAATCAAACTTAAGATACTCGATTTGCCTACCCTAAATTCTTTTTCTAGCAGGCATAATTATATTTGGTTTCATTAAAAATAAAATGCGCGCGCGCGCACACACACACACAAATTGCATCTAGTCACAGATGTTCTAAATTGCATGGAACAACTTATTCTTCTATCTTTGGTTCAGTTAATGAGTTTTCTCAAAGGAAATGCCTGCAATGAATTAAAAGAAATCAAGTAAAATGCCTTTCCGGAATCAAATCAACCATAATCAGTTGGAATTTGAATAAGTTTGTGATAACATTTCTAGCTCATATATACTAAAATGCAGTAAGCAATATTTCCCTTGTACTTTCTTGTGAATTTTCTACTATACAACTGGCCCTTCATATCTGTGAGTTCTGCATTCACTGATTCAACCAACTTTAAATGGAAAATATTCGGGGTGAAAACAAGATTGTGTCTGTACTGACCATGCACAGATTTTTTTCGTGTTATTATTTCTGAAATAATATAGTATAGCAATCATTTATAGCACATGTACATTGTATTAGATTCATAAATAATCTGGAGATTATTTAAAGTATATGGGAAGATGTGAGTAGGTTATATGCAAGTAATACCCCATTTTACATAAGAGACATTGGTATTAGAGGGAATTCCCAGAACCAAGGAAACAGGGAAGAATACTATTTTCATACTCACTGGTAATATCAATCAAGATATGTGTCTTGATATAGTGGAGAATGTTCTGCTTTAGAAACCAAGGCACTGGGTTCCAGGCTCCAGTTGTCCTATAATTCATTCTATACCTTCCAGTAAATTATTCAACTGTCCCATTTTAAATTCCTTCATTTTCTGAAAGGAAGCAATACATCTCATATACTTCAAAAATCTTTTCTGTTTTAGGCTAGTAAGTTAATGAAATAAAGAACACAAAACATTTAAAAATGTTTAAAACTACATATGCTGAGCAACTGCTTCTCTTTGACATGGTGTGAACATACAATTTATGAAAGCAATTTACATAGGTATGAAGATGCACAACTGCTTCATGTGTGAATGATCAGTCCCTGGATAAATATACAGTCTTAACTGACAGATAATTGTATGGCTATGAATGGATGAGGAAGTGAAGTGAGGTGATAGATTCTTGTCAAGTGGCAGCATCTAGCAGCACAAAGAGAAAATAGATCCTGGAACGATATAACCTTAGGTTGTACAGTAACCACATAGAAGACAATGAGAAAGACCCACCACCAAGGTTAAGGCTAAAAGTAAAAGTGAAGGTGGCTACTAAAATGGAACTGCTCTCTGGGTTGTTTCTAAGGGCAAGAGTTTTCCTTCCTTCCAATTACTGAGGGCCATCCTTATGATAATATTTTCTGCTTTAATTAGTGTTACTGGATGACTATTACATTATCTACCTAATGCTGTCAAATAAGCAATTGTAACAGATTTTCTTTACTCAATTGTGAAGTTAAATACATCTCTAGACTCTGATCTATATTACGTTCACTT
>NW_006947821.1:0-866 GCF_000164805.1 Carlito syrichta | reverse complement strand
ATTCCCACAAGCTCCAGCAGGGGTGTATTTTACTACAGTATTTTTTAAAACCTTGCACATTCACTCACAGCAGAGCCTTTCTGATGCCTTGCCAAAGGTAGCACTCTGGCAACTGAGCCTGGGGCTGGGAGAGAGAATACAATTAGGTGGGGAGGAGACACATGGCTTAGGGACGCTTTTGGAACCCCTTAATGACTCAGAAAGATATCAGGGAAGCAGGCAGGTCAACACAATAGAATGTAATTAGCAAATGCAATTAGCATCCGCATATAAGTCCCTCCCCCTCAACTATCTCCTTTGAATTGCCAAGGCAACACAGGCAACCTCCGCCTTTTCCACCTCCTCTGTTCCTGCCACCTCAGTCTCCCCCACCTTCTCCCTCTCTGACTTTGCCCTTGGAGTTGTTTTTGGCAGGTGCACCTGGATGACTGGGTGAGGGTGGTGAACGGGGAAACTGGAGAGAAGGAAGGTGGGGACCCGGGCTTTAAAGTTGTTTTTTTTTTTGAGGGGGGAAGGCTGGTTCACACTTTTTTCAGGATATAACCTATGCTAGTCTGGGCATATTTTATTACTATTTGTGACCATTAACTGGCATGAAAAATGTATTTCTTGTCACCCTAAGGTGACAGTTTGCAGATGGATAGGTGGAAGTACCCAGGTACTTCACTCTGTTCTGTGTGCATATTACACATTTCAATTTGTCATTAGAGCTAGTTTTGCCGTTAGATAAACAATATTTCAAATTCATTTTCAGGATCACGAGTAGCCGGAAAAGAAATGAGGATGACTAACATATGTGTGATATATACAGTTATATATACTCATATATAACATATAAAAATGTATTTCCAGTATATTGACATCAA
>NW_006947820.1:0-713 GCF_000164805.1 Carlito syrichta | reverse complement strand
CCTGTGCGGACTGGACAGTTTTGGTCTGAGTAGACAGGAAATTCTTTTTTTTTCTTAATTTTTTAATGATATAGGGTACAGTTCAGGGTTAGGTATACAAATGTTCATTATGCAGGTACCCTTGTTGAGGAGGTATGCCCCTCAATTGCCAAACCCTCCCCCACTTACAGTTTCCCACTACTGCCAATCCCTTTCTTATTATATTATGATAATTGTTCAAGGTCCGCTTATGAGTGAGAACTTGTGGTATTCAGCTCTTTGTTTCTGTGAGAGATCACTCAGTATTATAGACTCTAAGTTTATCCAAGGTGCTATGAAATTCATAATTTTTCTTTATTTATGGCTGTGTAATATTCCATCATGTATATGTACCACATTTTTGTTTTATCCAGTCCTCTTTCAATGGACAGCGTGGTTTCATGTTTTTGCTATTGTGAATAATACTGCGATATACATGCATGTGCAGATATCTTTTTCATATAGTGATTTGAGTTCCTCTGGGTATATTCACAAAAGGGAATTGCAGGGTCATATGGAAGATAAATTTTTAGATCTTTTAGGAATTGCCACACTGTTTTACACAGAGGCTATCCTAGTTTGCACTCCCATCAACAGTGTAGAAATGTTTACTTTTCCCCACATCCACTCCAGCGTTTGTTGTTTTTTGAGTTGTTGATAATGTCCATCCTGACTGGAGTATCTCAGTGTGGTTT
>NW_006947819.1:0-565 GCF_000164805.1 Carlito syrichta | reverse complement strand
CCATACACACAGGCGTCAAGCCTCAGGTCCAGGAGGGCTGGCCCTGCCCTGTGAGCGGTCTGGATTTACGGAGGAAGGCTCTGTCCGAGCTGGGAGCGAGCGTGTGTGGCCGAACATCCTTCGAGCCCGTGGAGGGGGACGTGGGTTTGGGCAAGGCCCGGGCACCGGCGAGTGTCCCAGTCCTGACCGTGTCACCAGCTCACAGTTTGACCTTTCGTCATCTCTGGGTGTGGTTTCTGATCTGTAGAATGAAGGGGCTGATCTCGGTGAGCCCTAAGAGTCTTTTCGCTTTAAAAAAGTCATGATTCGGCCCAGTCGATGTTTTGGTCTGCATACCCTTGCTGATGAGGGAGGGGCGTACCTCATCAACAAGGGTACCTGCATGATCGGTGTTTATATACCTAACCCTGAATGGAACCCCACAACTTTATTATCAGCAAATTAATTAATTAAAAAAAGATAATGGTCTTTAGTTCCATGTTGCTGCAAAAACCATGATTTTATTTTTTGTGGCTGAATAGTATTCTATTAATTTATCTAGTCATCTATTGATGGACACTTATGT
>NW_006947818.1:0-629 GCF_000164805.1 Carlito syrichta | reverse complement strand
CAAATGGGAGATTGTTTACCACATCACAAAGATCATATGAAGCACCAAGAACAACTTCTGGAAAAAGATAAATTATAGTAAAATACTACATACTTACATTACAGCCTTGCTATAAGTACTTACATTGTAGCCTTGCACAACTTATTTTCATTCTCTAAATTTTAGTCATAGTAATAACCTTACCTGGTAGATTGATATGTTGGAAATACTATTATAATAGAACACTACCAAGCAGATAAAAATATTCTTGAGGAATATTAACAATTATGAATACACTGTGACAACTGGAAATTTATTTATTACCTTGAACAAATGTTCATGCCATAGTAAATGAAAAATCAAATTTCAAAAAAATGTTTATAGAATTGCCCTCATTTTCTACTTTAAAAAAATTACCTCTCTCACTTCTCACTTCTCTCTTTACCTCTCTCTCTCTCTCTCTCTCTCTCTCATCTCTGCTAATGACCAAAATTTTTGTAGTTTTTAGATTAGGGTTATAGGATTATGGATAATATATTTGTTTCATCTTACTTTCCATTTTCTACAATGAGTATATATTACTTTTGTAAGTAGAAAAGAAACCTTAAGCAGATAGTCCAGGGTGTCTACAATGAAGTATACTTATCCAG
>NW_006947817.1:0-789 GCF_000164805.1 Carlito syrichta | reverse complement strand
GTTGATGCTGTCACTGGAACATTGAAACCAAATGAGTGTGTTTTCCTCAAGATGATTATTATAGCATACAGGATTTAAGATTAGTAATTGACCCATGATCTCTGTTGTGATTTTTTAAATTTAATTTTCAAGTATCTTTGAAGGGCCTCCTAGTTCAGTCTGGCAACTGCTGGCAGAAGCACATGTGTTAGATCATTGGGTCCCACGATCATGTTCCCACAACACTTTCCTGTGCTGCCAAGTGTGTCCCTTGGAAAAGTGGTGTTTGTCAGGATCCCACACCAGTAGATCGCACACTATGTGAATCCAGTGTGATGCTGGTGGCTGAGTGATGGCAGACAGGAAGAGAAGATTCATGTAAAGAATCCATCTCAATCTCACACAGGATGAAACATTGTCCTCTGTGGGTGGAAGAGATCTGATTAAACTAAGTTGGCCTCCTTGAAGGAGGTGGCTCAGGGCTGCTCTGTGTTGGTGGAAAGGTGGATATTCAGTGGCGGAGGCAGATCTAGGGTGGAAGAGAAAGCCCATTCTGGAGCACCCATACATGGCCTCCATCTGTACCACATTCATGAGCCCATTGTGCAAGTACTGAGCATGTTGAACCCCATTTTTTCCTTCAAAGTGTTAATTTCTGGACCCTGCAATGGGGATAGGACTGTACTGCAGCCATGGCTTATTTTTGGCTCTCATGTGTGTGCTGAAGTAACTAAACTGTGATCTAAGCTAAGGCCTTTTCCTTCTTGGTTTGCCATTCATGTTCATTATGATGGATTCCTACCGGGCTTC
>NW_006947816.1:0-931 GCF_000164805.1 Carlito syrichta | reverse complement strand
TGGCCGGCGGCGTCCCAGGGAGGTCGATGGAGGGCAGCGCCTCCGTGATCAGAGTTGCCAGGTCCAGCCATGTGTTCCTGGAGTGGGCGGAGCCGGGCGAGCGAGGGCTCTGGGACTGACATCAGTGGGGCTCCCGATGAGCGGCTCCAGTTTCTGCCTCTCCTCCTGTAGGCGCCTGCCTGTCGTCGGATCTAGGGTTGGGAGCTCTGCGACTGGGGCCTCCCGGTCTGGCCTCGAGGGGTCAAAGCCGGGCGGCCAGGGCCAGCAATCCCCGGGGTTCAGAGCTGGCAGCTTCTGGGGTCCTGGTTCCAAGGCTCAGGAATTCCTGGCACCCTCCACACCGCAGGGAGAGCGCCGCAACATCGCCATCGCCTGGCTGCTCCACCTTCTGCAGGAAGGAATAACTGGCCTTATGAAGATCCCTGAGGCCACTGAGGTTTTTGTTTGTTTGTTTGTTTGTTTGTTTGAGTTGGAGCCTCACTCTGTCGCCCAGACTGGAGTGCAGTGGCCGCTCCCGGCCACCGCAGCCTCGACTTGCTGGGCTCCGGCGATCCTTCCGCCTCAGCCTTCCAAGTAGCCGGAATTACAGGCATGCACTACCACGCCCGGCTGATTTTTTTTTTTTTTTTTTTTTTGTAGAGATGAGCTCTCGCTGCTTAGGCGGGTCTCGAACACACGGGTTCAGGCAATCCACTCACCTCAGCCTCCCAGAGGCGTGGGTTTCACTGGGGTTTTTTATACTCCTGGTGCAGAAAGAGTAAGCAGGAATGGATAAGGAGTTTGCTGGGTGGGGATGGGCAATCCGGAACTAATTGCATCAGAGGACCCTCCCCAGATGCAGTCAGATGGAGCCCATGCAATCATCTCAGAGGAAATTGTCCAAAGGCTTATGATCCTGATGCAAGATGACATCCGCATAGGAAACAAAGCT
>NW_006947815.1:0-3200 GCF_000164805.1 Carlito syrichta | reverse complement strand
CTTAAAAGTTGTAAATGGTATTGTGCACTCCAAGTCCATTAGATTCCTCAGAACAACTAAGGCCAGATTCCAGGACAAAAAGAATCTTCTTGCCATATTTGGATGTAACTCTGGTCTTAAGGTGAACATAGTAATCCTTCCCCTTCCGTGTCTCTTTTTTTTTGAGAAGGGACAAGGGTTTTCCCTTGACAAATGTTTACTACATACTTTTAATGTAACCAAGAATCATGGAATCCACGAACCTAGGAGACTTCTGGGCATCTGTCTTTTGATATACTGAATTTGGAATCCAAACCGACAGAAAAATCAGGGAATCTTACTGAGAATAAAAAGGAAATTTGGTTCTAGAAGTTCTCATTTTCCAGAATCTACAGGGCCTCTTGATAAGGTTTAATCGCAATCTGGGCTTCTGGCTCCCTAAATTTTCAGAGTTAATTGCTCCGTGTATATGCATAATCTGTCAGTACAGATCCTCAGGATCTTTCTGGTCCACATTTAATTGTAATCAAAGATTTGGCCCTAGAAATCCTTTTGTTTCCTGGGATGATCTACGACCATTATCATATTCCCCAGATTCAAAAGGTATATAGGTACAAAATTCCTCGATTCAGGTAACATCAAAGTACAGAAAGTTCTTGTGGGTGGGCAGGTAGGAATTGGGGTTATGATTTTGGAATATTCCATATTTTGCAGAAGTCTTGTGAAGGGGAACCTGGAATCTTGGACTTCAGTTCCTAAAGAACATTATTGACTTCTTTCTCTTGATATCCAAGATACTGGAATTCTCGGTCACCAGGAACTGTTTCGGCATCCTACAGAGTGAAGCAGGAAGTTGGGTAATGGAGGTCGTCATACACAGGAAACTATACGTCATATTGCTAAGGAAGTACAAGGAATCATCCTTATATGAGTCCTCAATCCCAAAAACTACAGGACGTTTTCCTAAGACGTAACCACAAATCAGGTTTTTGAAGTAGGAATCTAGGTAATGGGAGTCCTCACATAAAGGAAACTTCACTGCCTATTGCTAAGTAAGAATAAGGAATCTGCGTTATTCGGGTCCTCAATCCCCAAAAAGCTTAGGGTCATCTTGCTATGGGCTAAACACGAATCATGGTATTTTCGAGCATGAATCTGGAAAATGGAGTACTTATTTACAGGCTACTACATGACCTTTTGCTAAGAAAGAATAAGGAATCCAGGTTACACGAGTCCTCAATCCCAAAAATCTACAGAGCATCTTGGAAAGTTCCAAACAGAATCAGAGTTTCGAAGCAGGATGTATCGAATGAGAGTCCTAATATACAGGAAAATACACAGCCCCTTGTCAAGGAAGAAAAAGAATCGGGGTTATAGCAGTCCTCAGTCCTTAAAGTGAACAGGCTATCTGAACAAGAATTAGAGTTTAGAAACTGGAACATAGGTAATAGCAGTCATCATATGCAGAATCTACATGATCTCTAGCTAAGGGGAACTAAGAAACCTCTTTTACATGGGTCCTCCGTCACAATAACTACATGACATCTTGGTAATGGCAAAAAAAAGGATCAGAGTTTCCAAACAGGATACTGGGGGAAGGGAGTCCTCATATACAGGATATTACACGGCCCCTCGGTAAAGAAGAATAAGGAATCTGTGATACACTATTCCACAATCTGAAAAATTCAATGGGTTTCTTGATGCGGTATAAACAAGAATCAAGGATTTGAGCTCGTTTCATGATTCAGACATATTTGGCTGGTGGGAATTATGAATCAGTCATTTCAGGACTCCAGGCACATCTGGTCCTGTTGAGAGTTGTAATCGAGTATCTGGTAGTACAAATCTTGTAAGTTCCTCGGGACAATTAAGGCCAGATTCCCGGAAAAAAGTATCATATTGCCATATTTGGATGTTACTTTGGTCTTAAGATGAACTTGGCAATCCTAAAATTTCCCTATGTACTTTATTTGAAGAGGGGGCGAGGGCTTTGCAGTTGTCAAATATTTAGTACGAATTATTAAAATGTAACCAGTATCCATGGATTCCATGTCGTAGGAAAAATCTGGCCATCTTCATTTCTGTAGACAGAGTTTTGAAATCCACATAGACAGGGAAATTCAGGGCATCTTGCTGAGAACGGAAAGGGTATCCGCTTCATGGAGTTCTCTATAACCTAAAACTACAAAGTCTCTTGATAAGGTTTAATCAGCAATCTGGGCTTCTATGTCCCCATATTTTTCGTGTGTTTTTTGAATAGGGACTAAATATCTTGGGTTCCAATTCCTCAAGAACTTTATGGGAGTCTTTCTCTTGATATCCACGCAACTGGAATTCTAGGTTACCAGGAGATATCTAGGCGTCTTGCTGAGAATGAAGCCGGAATTTCAATAATGGGAATCCTCATATACAGATCACTACACGACCTGTTGCTACGGAAGAATAAGGAATCTTGGTTACACGAGGCCTCCATCCCAAAACAAACAGACCGTCTTGCTGGGAGATAACTACCATTCAGGTTTTGGGAGTAGGAATCTGGATAATGGGAATCCTCATATACAGGAATCTGCACTGTCTATGACTAAAGGAGAATAAGGAATCTGGTTTACATGTGTTCTCCATCCCAATAAACGTTCAGGGATTGTTGCTAAGGGCTAAACACGAATTTGGGTTTTTGAATCATAAACTAGGGAAATGAAATCCTCATATACAGGCAAATGCACTGACTTTCCTAAGAAAGAATATGGAAAGTGTGTAACATGTTTTCTCACTCTCCAAAAATATACAGCGTCTTCCTAAGATCTAAACAAGAATCAAGTTTTCGACGCATGTATCTGTGAACAGGAGTACTCATATACAAGTAACTGCACGGCTGTTGGTAAAATAAAGAATCTGGGTTATACGAGTCCTCAGTCCTGAAAATCTACAGGGCATCTTGCTGACGGCTAAAGAAGAATCAGGGATTCGAGGCATGAATGTGGGTAATAGCAATCCTCATATACAGGAAACTACATGGCCTCTTGCTAATAAAAGAGAAGAAGTCTGTTTTTCACGGTTCCTCTATCAAAAAATCTACATGACTTCTTACTATGGGTTAAACAAGAATCAGGGTTTCTTAACAGGAATCAATGGAAAAAGAGACCTCACATACAGAACACTACATGGCCACCAAATAAGTACGAATATAGAATCATTGTTGTACACATCCTCAATCCAAAAAC
>NW_006947814.1:0-725 GCF_000164805.1 Carlito syrichta | reverse complement strand
TGCATGATTTATGAAAATATCCACATAGCAAATCAAACTACATGCATGTAAGGCCTTTTGTTGCTTTTTACCACATGCAACAGCGCTGTAAGCTAATACTTCGTGTCAATGAAGAAAAATGATAAGAAAGCATTATTCACAATAGGTGTCCATGTATTCAGACCTGCACCACAGCCTGGATTCTTGCTGTAATGAAATAAATCCCCACTAGGGGGAGCAAGGGAATAAATCTCGGAAGCCGCAGTCCAGGCGTCTTTCCAATTGAAGGTACACTCTATCCCAGAGGAAACTGCTCAGTATTTTTTTTTTCCTGGTGAATCATTTGCAGACTGCATTTCACTGTGGGAAGTTTCTTTCAGATTTATTTTCTCTAGTTTTTTCAGCAGTTTTCTTTGGTTGTAAATCCATGCTGTGGTTGAGCAGCAAAGCAATATTCCCACAAGCTCCAGCAGGGGTGTATTTTTCTACAGGATTTTTAAAACCTTGCACATTCACTCACAGCAGAGCCTTCCGGATGCCTTGCCAAAGGTAGCACTCTGGCAACTGAGCCTGGGGCTGGGAAAGAGAATACAATTAAATGGGGAGGGGACACATGGCTTAGGGATGCTTTTGGAACCGCTTAATGACTCAGAAAGATATCAGGGAAGCAGGCAGGTCAACACAATAGAATGTAATTAACAAATGCAATTAGCATCTGCATATAAATCCCTCCCCCTCCTCGACTA
>NW_006947813.1:0-757 GCF_000164805.1 Carlito syrichta | reverse complement strand
CCTCATGTCTGCTTGGCATGAAATATTGTACAATTAGGCTAGAGGTGGAAGGAGGAGAGATTTAGCAGTAGCATGCTGTCTAAAATTAATCTCAGTTTGAAAAGTTTGCAATGCTTTTTTCTAAGGCCTATGGGTTATAGTTACTTAATGATTGTATTAACTAATTAAATTATACATTTATAACCCCATTATGTTAAATACTGGACTTATATACTTATATACTGGACTCTGAATAATTATATAATGATAGTAATTTTAAAACATGTATTATCTTTTTAATAAAATAGTTTTCTTCTCTGGAAAAGCTTGCTTAACCTTCCTTCCACCTCTCTTTCCAACACAGTTTCTCTCTCTCTCTCTCTCTCTAATGGAACTAAGATATTTTATGACACCTTGATTTTCCAATTGCTTTTTAATCTGTTCTTTGGTATCTTTTTCATTCTTTCACTTTCTAATATTCTTAAGATCTCAAAAACTCAGGTTTGTTTGCTTATTTTGTGAGTTTTTTTTTTTTAGAACTTCAATGTAAGTATAGTTGGGTTTCTTCTTTTAATACTTTTTTTTTTTTTTTGAGTTGGAGTCTCTCTCACTCTGTCGCCCAGACTGAAGTACAATGGCCGCTCCCAACCACTGCAGCCTCGCCTGCTGGGCTCTAGAGATCCTTCTGCCTTAGCCTTCCAAGTAGCCGGAATTACAGGCATGCGCTACCACACCCGGCTGATTTTTTGATTTATTGTAGAGATGAGGTCTCGCTGCG
>NW_006947812.1:0-441 GCF_000164805.1 Carlito syrichta | reverse complement strand
ACATCATGCTCAAGGCACCTGTTCAAACGTCTGTGGCCTAATTCTTCCTTCCATTCCTCCTGCTTCCACTGGTTTCCAAATGGAAGAGACAGAAATTCTGTTTCTAGGAAAGGGAAAATAAGCAGTATTTCCCTCATCCTTTCTCTCTCTCTCTTGGTCTCTCTCACACACGCACACGCGCACGCGCACACACACACACACGCGCCAGAACCTTAGATGATGCACATAGTGATTCATGCCCTTTTACCTGTCTTAGCTTTGAACTAGAAAATTACTTAAGTACAGAGCCTAAAGAAGCACTGGAAGTTGCATTTCACAAACAAGGAAACTGAGGCTCAGAACAGGGCATATTGACCACAGTCACAGCAGTCTGAGCCCAACTGTAGCCATTCTAGGTCTCTAATTCCCTGATCATGGCTCAGTCCAAGCAGGTCAGGCCCT
>NW_006947811.1:0-726 GCF_000164805.1 Carlito syrichta | reverse complement strand
TCATGAAACGAGCTCGAATCCTTGATTCTAGTTTATACTGCATCAAGACGCCCTTGGAATTTTTCAGATTGTGGAATAGTGTATCACAGATTCTTTATCTTCTTTATCGAGGGGCCGTGTAATATTCTATATATGAGGACTCCCTTCCCCCAGAATCCTGTTTGGAAACCCTGATCCTTTTTTTGCCATTACCAAGATGTCATGTAGTTATTGTGATGGAGGAACCGTGTAAAAGAGGTTTCTTAGTTCCCCTTAGCTAGAGATCATGTAGATTCTGCATATGATGACTGCTATTACCTATGTTCCAGTTTCTAAACTCTAATTCTTGTTTTGACCACATCAGATAACCTGTTCACTTTAAGGACTGAGGACTGCTATAACCCCGATTCTTTTTCTTCCTTGACAAGGGGCTGTGTATTTTCCTGTATATTAGGACTCTCATTCGATAAATCCTGCTTCGCAACTCTGATTCTGTTTGGAACTTTCCAAGATGCTCTGTAGAGTTTTGGGATTGAGGACTCGTGTAACCCGGATTCCTTATTCTTTCTTAGCAAAAGGTCATGTAGTAGCCTGTAAATAAGTACTCCATTTTCCAGATTCATGCTCGAAAATACCATGATTCGTGTTTAGCCCATAGCAAGATGACCTGAAGATTTTTTGGGATTGAGGACCCGAATAACGCAGATTCCTTATTCTTACTTAGCAATAGGCAGTGAAGTTCCTTAT
>NW_006947810.1:0-843 GCF_000164805.1 Carlito syrichta | reverse complement strand
TGAATGTTTAAAGAAGAATTAGAAGACTGCCAAACTCCCATAAAGATGTTTCTGAACATCTGTCCAAACTGACATTCTGACCATCATATGGCAAAGGTGTAACAAAAATCCATTTAAATTGACCATGACAAACTACAGACATCTGAACCTTAATGTGTTGTATTCGATTTCCTATACTATATACTAATGCTGATTCTAAAGCGTTCAACCTATCAATAATACCTTTATCTATCTGTTCTTGACTCAATAAAGCTAAACTAACATTTTGAGATAAATCATTCACATGATCAGCTGTATGCATTTCCTGTACTAAAGCAGTTGCAGAAGCGGCCACAGATCCAATAATAGAAATTAGTGCAGAAATTCCCAAGATTAAAGCTGCAACAAACCTACAAGGCCTATTTAACATTGCTGTGGCTTGTTCTAAAATATAAGTACCTGGAGAAAAATACCACGGTTCCGGTAGCTGAACAGGCACAAAAACGTAAGAAGGATGCTTTAACAGAAATACTTGATATGGGTTACCAATAATACAAATAGACAAAGTACAATATTCACAATTAATTTCAAAATGACCAAAATTATATATTACTGAGTAAATAGAATGAGCATTAGCAGTTAACAAAACATATTGGGAATCAACACAAGCCTGTAAAAAGGTTGTAAAACCGGAAAGAGGACAATGAAGTGTTACAGGACCTATTGCTGCAAACAATCAATAAAGCTGAGTCTGTAATGAAAGATTAGAGGATAAAGAACTTAGAAACATGGGTGTATCCCATCCATGCGGGTGCCTTCTAGCTGTGGCAAGTGTAGAGCCATTAAAACCCCAGTCACTAATAT
>NW_006947809.1:0-856 GCF_000164805.1 Carlito syrichta | reverse complement strand
CCTGCCTGACTCTCATTCCACCACCTGAGATGCCAAGGTTCCTCTGAAAATGTGCTTTTATGTACTTTTAATTGTTCTCAATGATAATTAATCTATTTTCTTGTTGTTATTTCTTGTTTACCACCCATAAGAACATAGTTTGTCATGTTTATTGCAACCTTACCAGCATCTTCAAACTTCCTGGAACAGAGTAAAGACTCAATAAGTATTTGTTGACAAGCATGTGTAGGTATGAGGCAAATGAACATTTAGAACCCAGATCTCTAACCATTCCTATTCCCCCAGAATACAAATCAGTTAATAGCAACAGAAATCAATTTGTACAGCACAGGTTGACACCCTCACTTATAAGGGCAGGACCTTCATGCTCTGAAAAGTCCTCCGCCATTGCTTTTGGGAGATCTCGAGGGCCTTGCCTATGTTCTCATGAACTACTTATATCAGCCACTGTGAAGTTTGCTATTTTCTCTCCTTATCTTTGAACCACGGCTTTATAAGTGTTTTCCACCAGCATGGTCACGTGAAGGTATCGTATCCCAAGCTCTCAGCAAGATAGAGTTCCATTTGTCTATCTTGTTATCAATGCCAATCTCTGCCAACACACATACTATTGCTGCTCTAGAACTGTGTAGTGCTTCGAAACGTTCTGTGGAGACCCATTCTGCTGAGTAGAGAAAGAGAGAAGGTCCCTTGCTTTCCTCTGAATTGTACCTCGTGACAATAATGACATCTTGCATTCTTGTGTTCTGTAGATTTTTTTTAGAGTTTCGATTATGTGTTCATATTTTTTTAAGCTTCATGATCACCTCTCTTAGGTTCCACACCTAAATCTAGGAGCTCTGAGTGAGAGGCAATT
>NW_006947808.1:0-358 GCF_000164805.1 Carlito syrichta | reverse complement strand
TAGATCTGATGAATTCATAATCTCATTGTACAGATTAGATACCACAGAAAACAAAATGTAGCCATTCATCTAAATATTTTAAGACCTTAGCAAGGACACTTCCAAAAAACTCCTATAGTTAGCAGTTCTTTTCATGCTTGTCTTGCTTCTTGAGTCTCTCTTCCTTGCCTTCCTTGCAAGCATCTGATGACTTCTTAAGAGCTGGCCACTGCTACTTTTTGCACACTAAGTCCACGCACCTCAAACCCCGCCCCCCGCCAATTCTCCAAGTTTCCACCTCAGACAACACTATTACTCCAGCTGCCCTAATGCAGACCTGACAGCCAGCCACTTCAAGAAAGGCTGATAGAGAAAGTTT
>NW_006947807.1:12560-13337 GCF_000164805.1 Carlito syrichta | reverse complement strand
TTGTTCTTCCTGTTTGTGTGTTGTCTTTCTTTTGGTTTTAGAGTTGGATTATGTGTGTTTTTAATCTTTTGCCTATACTCTTGTGAAGAACGTTGTCCTTTTTTCCTTTTCTTCTGTGTTCAATACATTCTTAGGTGTTTCTTGTTAAGGTGGCAGTGTAGGTTCTTAGAGATTGGATATCTGGGAAAGATTTCAATTCTTCTTCACTGATGAGGCTTAGCTTGACTCGGGTAGGTTATTCTTGGTTGAAATTGTTTATCTTTTAGAACTTTGAAGATAGGGCTCCAAACTCTCCTAGCCTGGAGGGTTTCTGTAGATAAACCTGCTGCTATTCTGATTGATCTTCCCTGGTAGGTAGTCTGACCTTTTTCTCTTGCTGCCTTTAGGACTTTTTCTTTTATATCTACTTTGTTTAAGTGAATTATTATGTGTCTGGGGGTTAGTCTTCTCATTTGTTGTCTTGCAGGGGTTCTCTGAGTCTCTTGTGTTTGAGTTTTTTCATCCTTGATGAGATGAGGGAAGTTTTCTTGAATGATTTCATGAAATGTTTGTTCCAGTGTGACCTCTGTTTCTCTCTCTGCCTCAGGAAGGCCAATTACTCTTAGATTCAGTCTCTTGAAGTATCATTCCTCTCTTGAAGGTTTTGTTCTGTCTTTTTGAGCTTCTTTTCTATGTTTTTGACAGTTTGGGCTAGTTCTGTGT
Source organism: Carlito syrichta (assembly GCF_000164805.1). Lineage (NCBI taxonomy): Eukaryota > Metazoa > Chordata > Mammalia > Primates > Tarsiidae > Carlito > Carlito syrichta. The sequence goes on along the minus strand of NW_006947807.1, from coordinate 12,635 downwards.
TTTGGTCTTTGAGCTCTGAGATTCTTTCTTCTGCTTGGCTAATTCTGCTTTCCATGCTTTATTAGTGTGTTATTC
>NW_006947807.1:10510-12017 GCF_000164805.1 Carlito syrichta | reverse complement strand
CCCATGTGGGTCTCGAACCCATGGGCTCAGGCAATCCACTCACCTCAGCCTCCCAAAGGCATGGGATTACAGGCTGAGCCACTGAGCCCGGCTTAGTGTTTTATTTTTTTCCATCACAGAATTCTTTACTGCTGTTATTTCTGACATCAGCTCCTTCCTATTTTCCTCTTGTCTCTTGTCAATTTTTTAAATTATCTCTATTAATGTCTTGATGTCTGGGTTTGTTGTATGTGACCAGTCATTCTGGGGGTTCTTCATTGTTTGTGTTCTGGAGTCTGTTTTCTCAGTGTCTGCCCTCCCAGGGGTCTGTGTGTGACCTATATTTTTCTTTTGGTTTTTCTTCATTTGTGTGGTTTTCACTTCCCTACTTTTTCTCTTCCCTCCACGTCACTGTCTTTTTTAATTCTGTTATTCAAGGATAGAGGGGTTGCTTTTACTTCTGTTTGTTCAACCTCCTATTCTTCTTTATGTATGCCCTCTTATTTTGTTCAATTCTGCAGTTGCACTGTAGGTTGGGGGTGATCTTTTTTGCAGTTTTGAGATTTACTTAAGGGGGGAGCTGTGATTCAAAATTTATCTGGAGGTCCTGGTATCTGCCAACAGGTGTATGTATAATCTGAAACCCACTTTCCACTTCCTTGGAATCTGTCCATGCAGCGGGGCTGTAGGTTTACTCCCTGAAATAAAATGAGGTTAGCATGGGAAGAGAATGGAGCAGACAGTGGGGGGAAGAGGGGGGGTGGAGAGAGAGAGGAGTAATGGGGGAAACAGATGAGTGTACCAAAAATGGAGAGAGAGACTTAAACTGAAACAGATAAAAACAATAGACCACAGATACAGACTAACCAACTCCCATAAAAAAAAAAAAACTAAAACATATAATGATGCTAACATACAAGCTGATCAACTACCTTATTGGTGTGCTGTTCCTTTATACAAAGGTATGGTTTACAGAGAGAAGAAAAGAGAAGAAAAGGAAGAGAAAAAAAGGAACAAAACAGTAGCAATAGAATCAAGTCATCAAACTAACAGAACCAATCGAGCCACTCTGAGGCTTTTCATGTAAGTCCAATGTCCTTTCAGCTCTGATTTCTAGCTGTCTTCTCTATCTGGTAAATTTGTTCACAGTTAGGATCAATTGCCCCTGGCCTGTTGTGAAGGATAGTTCAGATCACCACTCAGTTCATCACTCAAATCTGTCCTGTGTCTGTTTGTCAAGCTTGTTTTTCCTGTTTTGGTGTTGTTACCCTGAATCACCATCAGGTGGCACTATCTTGCTGCCCCAGAGGGGGTGCAGCCGTACAGGAGCCAAGCAGAGCCTGGAGATGGGAGCCTGCCTCAGGGCACACAGGAGGAGACCCATGGCTCGTAGGACCTCATGGTGGCAGCAGAGGTGGCAGCAGTCCCAGCAGATCTTGCCTGCAGGGACTTCAAGGACTGAAGCCGTGGTCACCTCAGGCATGGGTGGGGTGATGCACTATGGCCGCCATGGAGGCTGCGGCAGCGC
>NW_006947807.1:1822-10490 GCF_000164805.1 Carlito syrichta | reverse complement strand
GATCTGCAGCCCTTGGGGAGAGAGCCAGAGACCCTCTGTGTTCTCCTTTGTGGAAGATCTCATAGATGAGGCTGCTCCGACACCATCTTGCCAGAAGTCTGGGGACACTGTTTTATTAACAGCAGGCCAGGCTATAGCTGAGATCATGCCCGGGCTGCCTGTCCAGACCATGCTTAAATGATGATTCCGTGCCATCTTCCCGTGAGTTCACACCAAATTATGCATCCTTGCTCACAAAGCTTTTAGCAACTGGATGTCTATGGCCTTCTGATTTTTAATGCAGCTAGTTCAGACCATCATAATCTTTGCAAGTCATTTATAATATATTTATAGGAAGCCATCACCCCATGGCGTGAATTTCCTGCTTAGGATGCAATGGCAAAAGTTATTAAAAAGCAGTAATAGTATTTTCACTGTAATAAAGTGTTAATTACTTCCACATGTTAATAGAGTTAGGGGAGGGAGTTTTTGCTATTGTTTTGCTATTGTTACTCTGCCTAAAATAATTTCCATGTGATAATTTTCCAGGATATCAAAAACTGAATAATTATGCACTAATTACAAAAGTAGGGCCTGCTCTAGGAGTTAAGACTGCATTAATTTTAATGTTTTTACAGTCCTTTAATTGGAGAAAGGGCTGTAAATTGGGAGCGGAAGCACTGTTCCTGCTTAAGTAGGCCTGCCTTTGCAATCTGCCTCCTATATATGGCTACACAAGGTCAACAAAAGTTTGCAAAATCCGTCTGCTCTTCATATAAAATGTATTGGTGGTAAAGCATGCATCAATCACTCTGACAAGCATTTAACTCTCCAAGAGCACATGCTCTCACTTCTTAAATTATTAACTGCATTAAATATATTTTCATATTGTGGATGGTTTGCTACAAACTGTTTCCTGGTAGGGAGGTGCTGTTCCCCCATGGTGGGGGCAACTCACCTTCTGTTGCTACAAAGGACTCTGTGGTGGGTTGGCAGGGCTTGCAGAGAAGCATATCTGTCAACCTAGGGTTGGCCAAAGGGAGCAATCTTGATAGTGTGGTGTTCATTTCTTCAGGTTTGGCTATATGGCTTCATTTTCTTGCCTACATTCTCTTCCTTGGTGGGCATGCTACCATGGGGCCAGCCCTCACACAAAGAAGAGTATATCTTTCCCTACGGAACCCCCATGGGGACCATCACTCAATGTCACAGCAGTAGTAGCTTCTGCCACACTAATATTCGGTCAGTAAGACAGCAAAGAGGATGGGACATTCCACAGGGGACCCCGTTTTAAATAAAAGCAGGCTTCAAGGTATCACAGTGACTCTTTAGAAGCCCTAATGTGCTATCTCACACAGTCATTTATTTTTTTGAGCAGCCCATTGTGCTAGACGCTACAGCAGGAAACAAAAAAAGTCCATATCACAAATTGGGCAGATTGAGTACTGGTGCCAGCCTGCCATTGCATAAATAGGCCGTGGAAGGCTGCCTGCCCAGGGCACCGGCAATGGTTGACTGTGAAACCAGCATTACTCTCCAATTTCGAGTCAGAGCTTGGCTGGCATAGGGCATGCAGATGGAATCAGCAGCAGGGAGCTCAGGGTTCTGAAGGTGAAGTGGGGATCAGGAGCCGGCTGAGGAAAACAGGTCAGAGGGAGGGTGCCTGATTCACTGCGTGTGATTCTCAGATGACTCAAGGGGTGGCTGGAGACAAGGCCCACCTTTTCAAAGCCATGTTGCTGGCCTTCCTAAGGGACTGGTCTTCACCTGCCTAAAAGTATCATTGCTTTCAGGCTGCCATTTGACTGATGAAGTCCAAGAAGGCGACAGTGGCACGTTGGGGTTCACACTTCTCTCTAACCATTAACATGGAAAATTAACATATTGCAATGCACTCCTTCAGTTTGTTCTCCGTGGAGTCTGTGTTGGGGGCATGCAGAGTCTTCACAAAGCCCTGGAAAGTTTCAGTGCAAAAGGAATCTTGGGCGAAGCATTTGAACTGGAAGCTTATTTGGTTTTGGGTGGGTGGGAGTTTGCAATGGTGTCATGAATGCTGTGGTCCAGCTTGAAAACAGGGAGTCTTCACCCTGGGGAAGAAAGAAACAGGTCCCTTGGGGAAGAAGGAAGCAACACATCATGGCGGCCACACACTCGTGAGGCTGGGCCCAGGTTCTGTCCTGCAACTAAGCCAGACATTCTTACTGAATATTCTTCTTAATGTGAAACTTTGATTTTGACCATGAGGCCATCTGATCAACCCATGGAAACTACCTTCTTTTTTTTTCTGAGAGTAGAATGCACATTTCTCAGAATGATTTTTAAGTGATACAATGCAACTGCCAGACATGGACATGCTGACATTGGCCCTTTTGGAAAATCTGGGTCACCATAGTAGTAGCTTACTTGGACTGTGGGTACTAGGGTGGTAGCTCAGGGCCCTCCTTCTCAGGGGTGGGAATCCATTCCTCTCAATGTGATGACAAAGGGGGTCTTATGCTCCAAGGAACCACATCCCAAGTCAACATCAAAACTTCCAGCAATATCAGCCTACAGATATTGTCTTCTGCAACTTTGACACAGGGTCTTGGGGCCAAAGAGTTCAGAAAGCAGACTTTCACTTATTCATTCAACAGATAGGTACAGAGTACTTGCTGTTTGCCAGTCACTGGCCTAGCTGCTGGGAATAACAAGGTAAAAATAATAAGGGAGTAGGAGGTCACAGGAGGGAGGCAAGTGAACCAGGCAGATGTCCAGCACTGAGGCGACAGCAGCTAGACCAGAGGTCCCCAAGAGGGACACACGAGAGTGAGCAGAAGGAAATGAAGGCAGGAGTAATGGAAGGGCCTGGGCCTGAATGTTCAGGGCCTGGGAGCATTGGTCAGAACTCTGATCTTATCCACAGTGAGGTGAGTGAGTTTTTAGTAGTAACACAACCTGACCTCAGGTGTGCTGAGACTATTCTGTAGAGGAATGGTGTGGCAATGCCAGGAGACCACTAGTTTGGGTGAGAGGGTGGTGACTTGCACTATGTGAGTGAGGGAAAGCATAAAAAGGAATCAAATTATGGGTCTATTGAGGGAGTCAGTCTATTATGGGAATGAATGTTTCAGTGGATTGGACGTGGAGGATGAGAAGAAGGAGGAGAAAGTGGTGACCCATTGTTGGGGTGGCTGGAAAGGTAGTGTGGGTACTCACTGAGATGCAGAAAGTGCCAGAGGATCTGACTGGGGAAGAGGGATTGGCAGCTGTGTTTTGGACATGTTAAGTTTCAAATCCTCACATAAGAAAGTGGAGATGTCTGCTAAGCTGTTGGCTATTGAGCCTGAAGCTTCAACTCAAAGAGGACAGACTCCCCTCATGACTCTCCACAGGGAGTCAGCTTCCATCTTATACTTATTGCCCTCTTGGAGGACTGAGGACTCTTCCAGTCCTGTGGTCACCTGAGCATCATGACTTGGAATACCTGAAGATGAATATCTGGGTGGGGAATAAAGAACTTCTGTTAAAATTGGTAATTTAGGTTCCCATTAAGAATGTTCTCCCCAGAAAAGGAAGTTTGATTAACCAGACAACTATACTTATCTGCTAGATGGACTTACTGATAGAAATCTTTTTGTATAGACCTTGTCAATATTGTACTTTAAATACCTGGTTAATGACAGTCTCTCCAGCTCTTGAGAACTTATCTCACCAACGGTCTACAATGCTTCATACCTGGAGTGCTCATTTTGGTGCTTATAAATGGCCATTTAGACATACATTCTTGGAGTGCAGAGAAAGTGTGACATGAACTACTGTTATGCTGTTTCTATTTCTGGCACAATTCTTACAAACAGTGTATAATAACTGGTTGGTTGGGTAGACAAGTGAATGCATGACTATAGTAATACAAATATAGATGTAAACTCTGCCCTTACAGAATAAGAAAAAAAATAGATGAAAACATTTTATTTGGCCTAGTGAGAAACCCACTCTTAATCCAGGGCTTTTTTGGTTTTAGAGTCAATGGAAAGAACATAGGAATTAAATGCATTAAAAAGAAGATGTGGTTTGGGGTTTGGCAGTCTGGGTTCTAATTTGACAGTTGACCTGAAAGATCTATTATTGTTTTTAAATGGTTGTATTGGGGTGGGGGGAGAAAAAGTGGGGGAGGGGAGGGGGAGAGAGAGAGAGAGAACATTACAAAAAATCATACAATACAGAAAAAGAAGATGATGAAGAAGTACCAGATTACATAACCCCATCTTTGCTGGACTCACTAGTGAGAGTGTTAATTTAAAAAAAAATGCACAACTTGCACACAGAATTGGTTCAATAGTGGTTCTTAATTTATGACTCTCTCTCACCATTTGATCATGCAAAGTCTTATTTTATGTATGCATGTATTAATAGCATAATGAATACCCATAAACCCATAAACCTGACTTTGGCCTGAACTCTAGACCAGTGACAGCGCTGTTCTCTGTGTATGTCTCCTGTCCTGAGAATGGCCGCCCTGTTTTACCATGCTGTCCTGGAATATCTATTGACAGTGCCCCTTGGATTCTCCAGAGGGTTCCATTGTGGACAATACGTTCTACAGTCATGTATCTATCATCACCCTTGCTTCCCCTCTCCTGATGCACCACTATCTTGATGCATGTTCATCCTTCCCTTGCTTAGAAAATTTTTTACTTAAGCATACGTTATCTACTTTTTTAAGATTGTGAACTTTATCCCCAGAAAATGAGTCAGAGAAGAGGAATCATGAACATTTGTATATCTAACCCTGAATTGTACCCCACATCTTTAAATTAAAAAATTAGAAAAAAGAAAAGAGAAAAAAAGAAAATGATTCTGTGCTCCTGCTGCAAGTAGGTATGTTTCTGGAGGTGAATATTTGCAGGTCATTATCCATTTGATGTGCCATTTCATAGAATGCATGTTTACATTATGTACTGAGGTGGCAACTTACAAAAGTTCCGAAAGAAGCGTTATCAGGATGATCTAGAGATAGATGATGTATGTGCTGGTACTCATTGCAGGAGCTGTGCTCAACTCCCTCTTCCTGTCACCCCCCCAATGACTTGCGCTGCTCAGCCCAGAGAGTCAGTGCTACATTTAGGGAAGGAGAATTGACTTTGGGTGGTGGCCTAGGTGAAAAGGCAGCTGGAGGTACAGAAATGAATATTAAATAGCAAACAAGAAGACAGCCATTAGAAACAGGAGTCATGCAGGTCACTAGCGAGTCTTCCTCAAATCTGGGATCAGGAAGTGCCACTCAAGAGCTCCACATGCTCCATGTTAAGTATGTGGTAGGCTCTCATTCTGAAAGCTGCCTTGTTATTTTGGTTCCTAAGAGAATCCCAAAAGGGAATGAGCAGAACTAGAGTGATTTCTAAGTGAGTAGGATTGTCCATAACTTTGGCAGAACAAAGAGCACCCCAGACCCACTCCCTGTTGGGGAGTGAGCATGGCAGATGGAACAACTCTGTCTCTTTTGCTCAAACTTCCACTTGTATGGTGCTGGTGTGTTTTGTCTGTGGAGACAGCAACACTGAACAGACTGAATGTCTGATTTTAGCCAGGGGGTGGGGATGATTCTTTCTGAAATGTGCAAGTTTTAGCATACATTTCTGAGAGCAGCGTTTTCTGGGATTTCCTGATTGTTCTCAGGTAAGTGTCCTTTGTTGCATAACATGCCAGGATGGAGAGAAATGTCAACACCAAAGCACTGTTGCAATGTCTTGGCAGATTTTGACCAAGTGCTACTAAATGCGAGTACCTGAGTGCCAAAAGCTAGCAAGACCCAATCTGTCCCCAGGATGGAGGTGGAGACGTCTACTAGAAAAAAAAAAGAAGAAGTATGGCTAGCAGTGCTACAGTCATGGTGTTGCCAGGGTGTCAAAAGCATATTTGTTCTGACTGGAGATAGAGAAAGAGCATCCTTGAAAGAACTGGTTTGGCAGGCCTGGGATTGCTGGGTATTGCCTGAATGAGAGGGTTTACCTCATAGACCCTTGTGTCGTAGTGAGTGTGACTCTTAGGTCTCAGTTTCTTCATCCTTTAAATGAAACACAGGCCTAGCATTCTGTGTGTTGTAGAAGCCACTAGCTCATACCCTCCTTAGCTCACGACCTTTAAATTTCCTCAACAATAAAAAGAATGTATGTGTGCCTAGAAGACACCATTGTGGACTGTTGCCACTTGCATTTGCCTGGAAAGCAGATGGGATCATGGGATTGCTGGAAAAGAAGTGCTTCACCTTCCTGGAAAGGAAGCTCTGGCCATCTGTGGATACGGGGGCATCTTCAGAAAACATCTTTAGTTCCAGAAATGGTCAGTGACTTTGATTCACTGCACAAAGCAGTCTCCCTGGCTGAGAGCCAGTCAGAGTCCTCAGGCTGCAGCAAATTTGAAGATGTCAGTGGGGCCCGGCACTGAGGATGCCTTGGCTCTGTGCCCACCCTGGTAAGTGAGAACCAGCCGGGAGCACCTGAGGTCCCCAATGGCAGGGCTCTTGAATGCCTTTTTCAGAAAAGGCAAGTTGCCAACCACAACGAAATATGCAATTGTCCATCTGTTGCTCAAATTAAAATTTTTTGTCCCCTTCCAATGCCAAAAATTTCTCTAACTACTGTCCAGTGGTTTAACCTCAAATTTGGATGTGGGGGGAGTAGGGAATCCAAGAGGTTATTATTCGATGAGTACATTTATATTTAGAGTCAAGGACTTTCACTGATATGAAGGAGACAAAAGTCGGGTTCTAGATGAAGGACAATAATAATACCACCACCTTTTAAAAACAGTTTGAGGACTTTATAAATCATCAGCAGTTTCTTGTCAAAAGTAAGCCAGAGTCTTAACAGGTCATTTCTTTGTTTATTTTAGGTAAGTTCTTCTTGTCTCTATAGGCCCCTAGAGGGTCTGAGGCTGGGGTTTGTCTAAGTGGTGCACTTGTATTAATAAGATAATACATGTGTTTGTATAAACCATAATCATATTTATATATAAAAGCTTTTTTTGCATATAAGAACTTCCTCTTTCACATGTCTAAGGCAATATTCACATATGATGAATCTTTTTAAAATTTTGGGAGAATCAAATCTTATTTTGCCTCACTTCTACCCCCATCCCTTTTTTTATAGTAAATCTTACCTTTCAAATTTAGTGTTTTCCTTCTTGCTGTATATTAGAAAACATTCATGAACATGGACTCATCCTAAACATTGCCAAAAGAAGTCAGATATGTAAAGCCGAGGTCCAAATCTCTGGCAATTAGTGACACATAGAAAAGCATTGGTGACTAAGAACTAGAAGGAATAAGCTTAGGAGCGGCAGACCAGGGCTTCTTGAGGATGGAGCTGAGCACAGCACCTAGGGAACTTGCCATGGTGGTTTGCAGGGAGAGTTTCCAAGAAGCACCTCCAAGGGCTCCATGAACTCAAGACTTAGAAGTAGGGCCTATGACAAATAACTCTTTTTCCTCTTTTATTGGTCCCCAGTTGTGCAAGCTGAAGGGTGATACCATAAGCTCCAGGCCTGTGCTCAGAGTGAGCTCGGGGCAGGTGAAGGAAGCTGGACATCAAAGACCCTGGGGACTCAGATGGGAACAAAGTCCAATGTAGACTGGAAGCAACATGTCTCACTACATTTCCCCCATCTGTCCTAGAAAGTCTTCATCCATAAAAGCCATCATTCTTTGTTCTTGTTTTTTTTATTTTCTCTCTTTTCTATGAGAGGTTATTCACGCTCAAATTTCCCCCACATTAAACTATCCTACCTCAATGGTGGAACTCCCCATTGGGTAGCATCTTTCTCACTCTGCTTTATAATTAAGCTTTTTGGAAATGTATGTTTTTAATCCATTTTTAATTCTTCACTTCACTTTTCAGTTCACAACCTACTATAATTTACTGGATTTACCTTATACTATCTAACAAAAACTGCCAATCTAAAGGACATTTTTGAAGTACTTTTTCTGAACTGTATTATGTGGGTATCCTAACATATAACACAAAATGTAAAATTTAAATGGTAAAGAAGAGGCATGAAATGTGAATTATATCTCAACAATGTGGTTAAAAATTACTTGACATGCTTTAACATTTATTTAATTTTTTCAAAATGAAACAAACAGCTATATTTCCAACATAAAAGTTGCATATGCTTATTTTTAAAAAATAAAAATTTTGAAGCAGTGAAAAAAGAAATAATAATTACAACTACATGAAATAGCAATAGTTATATTTTTATTATATGTTTCTTCCTTTCAGAAAATTCTGTAAGTAGACACACAAGTTACATGTCATCACATCATTTATCTATGTATGCACACATAAATATATACATGTATATATACATCCACATATATACACATATACTTATATGATACATACACAAATTTATTGTAACTTTTTTATATGGTATGTTGTAATAAATTATATATTTTATTGTGTTTGCATATGTGTGTATGTGTATATAGATACATATAGAGATAATACTAATTTATAAGTTACATTTGGTATTTGCTAACCTCAAAAACAAATTGGGAAATATGTGCTTTCTTTCTATTTTTCAAGTGAGTCTGCATAAAATTGATAAAACTTTTTTTTCTTAAATGCTAGAAAGAATTCAGCAGTAAAGTCATCTTATTTTTGTGGGAAGTTTTAAGTGTAGAATTCAGTTTTGGTTATTGATATAGAACTAT
>NW_006947807.1:0-1451 GCF_000164805.1 Carlito syrichta | reverse complement strand
TGCATAATTTGCATTTTCTTTACTTTTCTGATCTTATAAGGGTTTATAATTTTGTAAATTTTTCTCAAAATGACAAATACATTTTATTTATTGTATGTTGATTTACATTCATTGATTTCTACTCTTATCTTCCTTTATTATTTTCATTCTTTCACTTTCCTTAGAATTAATTTGCTGCTTTTTAGTTCTTAAGAAGGATGCTTAGTGTTTGATTTTCAGCCTTTATTCTTTCTTTTGCTATATAAATTTAAGATGACAAAATTTCCCCTGAGCATTATTTTAGTTACATCTTGTATATTTTTGTTTGTTATCTTTAGTTTGATATGATTATAAACATTCAGTTATTTAGATGGTTGCTTTTAGTATGTGGATTTATTTCAAGTAGTTGGAGTTTTTCAGTTATCTTTTTATTACTATTTTCTAACTTATATACACTATGTTTGGATAACATGCACTGAATAATTTTAATAATTTAAGACCTATTGCTATTTGTTCAATGACTTGGCAAAAGGTCTGTTCTGGTAAGTGTTCCATGTTCATTGGAAAAAAAAGTTTATTCTGAAATAATTGAGTACAGTGTTCTCTGTATGCCAATTAGGTCAAGTTTGTTAGTCACATTGTTCAAATCTTCTGCATCATTACTGGTTTTTGCTCATTTCCTCAGTTTCTTAGAAGGTGTGCTAAAATCTTAACTGTGATTGTATATTTGACTATTTTTCCTCTTAGTTCTGATAATTTTTTGCTTCATGGATTTTGAAGCTACATTATTAGGTATATACACATTTATGATTGCTATTTCTTTCAGATAAGTGGATCCTTTAAAATTATGATACATTCCTCTTTATCTCTGACAATTATCCCTGTTTCAAAATCTGCTTTTTTTCTATTTTAATATATACATGCCAGATTTCTTGTAGTTAGAGTGTGTGTGACATATAGTTTTCCACCCTTTTGCTTTAAAATGTCTGTTTTCTAATATTTGGGATATATTTCTTAAAGTAGTACAATGTTGAGTTTGTCTTATTTTTGTATGGCTTGATGGCCTTTTCCTTTTCCATTTACATTTGTGTAGTTGCTTATGTATTAGAGTATAAATTTATCATCTTAATATTTTTAATTTGTCTTCTTAAAATTTCTTCCTTTATTAGTATACTTGGAAGAATTTCCTTACTCTAAAACTTCTTTTAAAGTGCCTTCTACCAACTTCCTTCTTCCTGAAACCTTTTCTCTTTTGCCTTTCTAGCCATCCAGATGTCTGAATGTGCCATAAGCTTTCAAGTCTCTCTTCTCCAAATTCTTCTCTCATTCTACCCACTTGTCAGTCTTCCTTGTAAAATTTTCTTCATACTACTGACCTTAAGTGTTTGTCATTTCTCATGATCCTTCCTTGATTTTCTGTTCTTTTGACTCTTCACATTATCCCACATGAACCCTGTTTTTCCATTACTACC
>NW_006947806.1:0-722 GCF_000164805.1 Carlito syrichta | reverse complement strand
GATGTAATTTATAAAGGAGAACATGAGCATTTATTATAGAATCAGAAAGAGAATAAACAGATTAGGGGAACAATGTAAACATCGAAGAAGCTCAAATTTGGGATTGTTTGTCAAAGTTTTCCATGAACCATGAAATAATGTTTAATCTGTTAAACAGTTTTACTTCTCTACTATTATGTGATGCCACAAGCTTTCTTCAGATGTAGCTATATTTTAATGCTATCTAATTTTGCTGATGCATTTCAAACCATTAACTGAATATATCTTGCTTATAGTATATGTTATTTAAAGGAAGCAAAAAATAATGATTGTGTTAAGAATCACAACTAGTATTTATTAATAGTCAGAGCTAGATTGTAAGGAGCTTGACTGGAGAGAATGACCTTAAAGTCCCGGATTAAAAGCAGTATTTGGCATTATGAAATATAATAGAAATTGCTACAACTCTAAATGAAGATTCCAGCGTGATAGAATCTGTCCCTGATTTTATTTTCCACACACTTCCATGAGACTTAATAACAGCTAGAGAGGATGCATGTTCTCTATTTACCCTGAGACAGATTTCCCATAATACATAAACAAATGGAAAAAAGAAGGGCCTAGACGTACACTGAAGGGCTTCTGCCCATTCTAGACAGCAATATTCTTAAGATTTTACTTTCCAAGTTGATTACTTAAGTGTCACAAACAGGCAAATAGTCTGCTGTTTTATTTTCTCTGTG
>NW_006947805.1:0-720 GCF_000164805.1 Carlito syrichta | reverse complement strand
GCACATACCATATGACATTGACTTATATTCCCAACAAAGAAATGTGTTTATGCCCACAAAAAGAGTGTTCATTGAGTAGTATTCAAAATAGTCTCAAACTGGAAACCAAGTCAAATGTCAGTCAGCAGTAGATTTAATAAATAACATGTGCTATGTTCATACAATGGAAGACTACATAACAATGAAAAAGAATAAACGAAGCCTACATGCAACAATTTAGGTAATGTGGAGCAAAAGGATTCATACACAAAATAGCAAATATGACATAATCCCATTTCTATAAAATTCAAAACCAAAACAGGCAAGATTAATCTGTGTTGTAAAATGACAGGAAGGCAGTTGCCTTTAGGCAAGGGTATTGACTGAGAGGGAACATAAAAGAGTCTGCTGAGATGTAAATGTTCTGTGTCTCACAGTGGGTAAAACATTCAAGCTGGATACAATTTGGATATGGAGCACTTCATTATTTGTAAATTATATCTTGTTTAAAAAATATTAAAAAGCAATATGCTTGAACTTTAGAAGACATGCTTTTAGTTAGTAACATAATACTGTAGCCTCAGTTTTTACAAGCGATTGATAGAAGAAATCTTTCCTTATTATTAAAATAAGGGACATTAAGCAGCAGACTAGACAGTGTGCTTGATTATGTTTTTGCAAAAGACACAAATATCATTTACTTAAACATTTACATGCAACATCATATTTCCACTTAATTTT
>NW_006947804.1:1671-7901 GCF_000164805.1 Carlito syrichta | reverse complement strand
GGAATTGGATTATGGAGACTGACAAGTCTGAAACATGAAGAATGGACCGAAAGGCTGAAGACCAAGCAGGAGCTCATATTCCAGGACAAGTCCAAAGCTTGTCTTTTGGAGAATTCCCTCCTACTTGGGGGAGGGTTGGTCTTTGTGGTCTATTCAGTTCTTCAACTGATTGGATGATACCCACCCACATTATGGAAGGCAATCTGCTTTTCTCAAAGTTTACTAGTTTAAATGTTAAATGTCATCCAAAAATACCATCACAGAATCACATATAACAGTGTTTCATCAACTATCTAGGCACTGAGCCTAGCCAAGTGACACATAAAATTAGTCACCACATTTCCTAATATTGAACAATCCAAGCATTATTAGAATAAACACATCTTAGTCATGGACTATTATTTGTGTTAATCTGCTACTGAATTCTTTTCACAATTTTTTTGCTTCAGTACTCAAAATAGAGATGGGTCTAGAAATTTCTAATTTTCTCCCAGACAGGCTTGATATCAACATGTTTCCCATTATAAAACAAATGTGGAAGATTTTTCTCTTTTTTTCCAATCTATACTAAAGTTTAAGCAGCATCGGCATTTCACGTTCATCAAAGATATGGTAAAATATTTCATGAAATCATCTGGGCCTGGAGACTTTTATGGTGCCTGGCAGTAACTCTATCAAGTTCTCTATTTCTCCTATTGTATGTGGTCTATATATGTTCTAACTCTTTTAGGATCCGTTTTGTTGCTTCATGTATTCCTATAATACCAACTAATTTCATGTAGGTACACAAATGTATTTGCATAGTATTGAACAAAAATCATGTATTTTGGTTCTTTACATTTCCTCTGATTTTGCATTTAGCTCGGCATTGTCATCTCTAGAACATGATTTTGTGTTTTCCTTTTTAAAAATTAGATTACCTAATGTATGTTTCTCTAATTTTTCAAACAACAAATACATGCATTTATCTAAGTTTCTACAAGATTTTTGTTTTCTAACTTATAAATTTCTACTTTTAATTTTTTCTGCTTTTCTCAGATTTATTGTTTTATTTTCTCAACTTTGTAATTTAACACTTTATTTGATTTTACTATTTTTTATGATCATAGTATTTGGAGCATTTTTTCCAATTATTTCAAAACTTTATGGGATTATATTATTTTAAAAATAAATGCACACAGTAAAATTTTTTCTAAGATAGTAGATTAAAACTATGTTCCATTTTCAAGGCTACTTGACATGTTTAAAAGATGGTCAACTATTTACTTTCCATTACTCTTTGGAAATATGGAAAAAATATATAACAACAGTCTAGCTTATGGCTAAGAACTTGGACTCTCTCTTGAAGCTCTGGGTTAAAATCTTGACCTTACTACAAGAAAAGGATTGGCATTGGCAGTAACAGGAAACTGTGGGGAGTTGAGGGGGAGGGGGTAGTGTGAGGTGGGATTGGCAGTAGTGGGAATCTGCCGGGGAGAGAGGCACACCTCATCAGCAAGGATACCTGCATAATGAACATTTGCATACCTAACCCTGAACTGTACCTCACATCTTTAAAACAAACTTTTTAAAAAATAAAATAAAATCTTGATCTTATTGACCAGGCCCGGTAGCTCAACCTGTCATCTCAGCACTTTGGGAGGCCTAGGCAAGTGGATTGCCTAAGCCTGCGGGTTCGAGACAATCCTGGGCAACTTGGCAAGAGCTCATCTCTACAATAGATTTAAAAAAAATTAGCCCAGCATGGTAGCGCATGCCTGTAGTTCCAGCTACTTGGAAGGCTGAGGTGGAAGGATCGCTGGAGCCCAGCAGGTCACCGCTGGAGTGGCCGTGAGTGTGCCATGGCATTCCAGCCTGGGCAACAGGGTGAGCCTCCAACTCAACAATCAATCAATCAATAAAATGGTTTATAGGCTAAATTTTTTTTTAAATCTTGACCTTATTATTTACCTGCTGTGTGATATATGGGAGATTATTTATCCTTCCTAAGCTTCTGTGTCATTATCTAAATAAATAAGCATTTCAAAACAAAGCCAAAAAGTCCCTATTACATAGGGCTTTTGGGAAGATGAAAGGGAAAGGGGAAAAAATCTCCATGAGAAGCATAGAACAGCGCTTTGCCATGTGAGTTCGATCATTCTATGTATTTGTTTATGAAACAACTGAATATTAGACTTTAAGGCCACTTCAGAAGTCTCACAGCATACCAAATTTTTTTTCTGTTTTGTTTTTAAAGAGGTCTGAACAAGAAAGCCTGGTCCAAATCAGTCATGCAAATGGTGCCCATTCATTCATTAAATATTTATATGACTTCATAACTCCCACTGATGACTCTTAATGGCCCTTAGAATAAAGACTTCAGTGGTTCCAGTGACTTCCATGACTCTCCATTGGCCTTAGGAGGGAATCCAAACCCCTGAGTGCAGTTCTGCACACTCTGGAGTCTAGTCAAATCTCCCATGACTCCCTCCTATTTTAAAAGAATTCTTTTGTAGTGGCCGAAAGTTCAATCCAAGAGACCACCAAGAGCCAATTCCGATGAAAGTTCAAGAGGGTCTTTATTTACAAGCTCGAGCCTGGGCCTCTGTTGACAACCGACACAGCGGAGTACATTCAGAGGCCCTGATTTCCTTAAGTAAATGCCCTTTATGCTTTTACACAAAGGGAGGAGGAGTTGGGGGGGGCTTTCCAGTTGTGTCACCATTTAATTGGGTAGTAACCTCTGGTGGTCAGCTTAATCGTGGAGGATTGGCTAGCCTGACTCTGGCTGACCTTGGTCCACTAGCTAGGGAAGTTGCAGAGACATCTGGAAACTTAGGTGATTACCCCCTGGCACCTGATTGGATGTTGCTAAGGGGAAAGTGAGATAAGGGAAGGGGTGGAAGCTTGTAACCGGAGCTTTGCAGTTTTTTCCCCATAACTGAAACTTTAAACAGTTACAGGCTATGTTTTAAGACAGAAAACTAAAAATGGATGTGCTATTGTTCACAAGCTGATTACATATTTATTGGGTTATAGCATGCTCCTAACCTAAGTCTATGGTATATTCTATTACGGTCCTCTCACTTCCAGTTCCAAAAAAAAAAAAAGTTCTCTCTGCTGCCTTCTCTACCACAGGACTCCTCAAGCTCAGCACTATTAATATTGGGGGGCTGAATACTTATTTGTTGCTGGGGCCATCCTGGGAATTACAGGATGTTTAGCAGCATCTTTGGTCTCTACTCACTAGATGTCAGGAGCTGATCCTTCTCCCTCCCTTGGTGATAACAATCAACAATGTCTACAGACATTGCCAAGTGTCTTCTGTGGGGCAAAATCGCCCCCAATTTGGAGCCACTTGCTCTAGCATGAATGTTATTTATCCCCATTTGCCTGGCTAACTTCAACACATCCTTAAAGTTTCGGTTGCACATCCCAGCTGTATCCCCAGTGCCAGCATCAGGGCTAAGTAGACAAACAGAATCCAACAAACAGCAGCATCATTCAGCACAGATGGAGAGGAAAGGAAGAGTCAAGGGCAGACAAGAAGGGGGCAATGTTAGGGGAGCAGGTTGCATAAGGGGTGAAAGTTGTGTGAGAAAATAGCATACTTTTAAATTCTAGATATGGTTGAGCTAAAAGATGTTATAAATCAGGATGGAACGACAGAAAGAAGAGTGGATTGGGATGGGAGAAGATGGAGTGAAGGAAATAAGGAGCTCAGTTTTTGAGGGGATATTTTGAGGTGCCTTTAGAACGGCCCAGTGGGATGCTCAAGAGATGCCAGGGCTCAAGGAAGCAGTTGCTGTACCTTTCTTGTCCTCTGTTATAGCTGTGCCCTTAGAGGGGGTACCCAGAGTACTTGATGAACCCACAAACTCCCTCTCCCACCCCTTTCCCCATACCAAACAGACATGCATTTCCGTGATTTTCAAAAACACGCAAAACCCGCTGCTGGAAGGAGTCTAATTTTTAAATGGAGTAGAGATAGGGTAGAAGAGGGAAAGAGAAGTAGGACCCTGAGCATGGCAGTGACAGTGGGGACAGGCTGTCTTCAGATCTAGCCTTCCCTCGCCGAGCGACTATGGGGCGCAGGAAAGCACTTTAATCCGAACACCTGGTGCCATCTACTGTCTGATTCTTGTAACTAGTGGACAGGTTTCCTGCTGCGAGGACCAAGGTGGGGCACACGCAGCCAGGAAGAACAGAATAAAGAACTCAGGGAAGCGGAAAAGGAGACAGGCAGTGATGGAAAGACACACATGAACTGTTCTTTGGGACCTGGGATTCAGCTTGGAGCAGGGCAAGTGAGCTACATTCCGGTTGCTCATCGGCGGTCCTTCATCTGCAGTGGCCCTCGTCCGGGAGGCAGCTTCTCAGAGTCAGATCACGCCCTGCTATCCTCCGCAGGTCCCCGGGTCTTTTACTTTGCCTGACCAAAAGATCCCTCCTATCTGGTTGATGTTGTTCCTTGCTGATGTTGCTCTCCTTATAATTAGCAGCCTTTATCACCGGTGCTTAGATATATTATTTCTTAGTTTGGAAATCCAACAAGCTTTTAATTACAGAAGCCACAGGAAGAGATATTAAGCTATATTAATGCATCTGAAAACCCAGCACAGCTAAAAGGAAGGTAACTTCATGGATAACAGCACTGTTGACAATTACAGGAACAGTTTCCAGTACATAACTAAATAGCAAATCCCCGAGAGGGTCAGTTGTTGGTGGTTAATATTTGCAGTAAAGTGCTGCACTTGAAAATGCCACTATTTCTTATCTTTGTGGGAAGCAGACAGCAAGAATTGGGATTTCCACTTTATATCCTAATTCTGGTTCATTTTTAAGACTCCCAGATCCTGCAACAATGAATTTAGTAAAAGTTTATCTTAGAAATCATTCCTTCATCCTCAGCTCCCAGAAAAGGGGCTTCTCAGATGCTTTTCTTTCCAAGGCATGTCACAAAAATGATCATATCTCAGGTTAGAAGACAGGTACTGAAATAGATTGTTTGCAAAAATAGCCACAATTGTTCCTCTCTGTATGCACTTCTTGAATCTGGTCTTTGACTTATTTTGTCCAATAAAATGCTATGGAAGACCCAGAAAATGCTGAACCTGGGCCTTAAGAAACCTCATAGGCTTCAGCTCTCTTGGAACTCTATCCGCTACTGTGCACATAGCCCAGAACTGCCTAGTGGCACTTACAAAAAGATATGGTCAACCCATCCTAGCCAAAGCACCAGGACATTTGAGAGTTCAGCCATGATTGGCAAGACCATCCACAGGACACAGAAGAAACCAGAAGAACCACCTGGCTGATCCCAGCCCAAATGGTCAATCTTCAGAAACATGAGCTAAGTAAATGATGGTTATTTTGAGACCCTAAACTTTGAGGTGGTTTGTGATATGACAAATAGATGTCAGCATTTTGGTTAAATTGTATCCTACAAAATTTATATTTCCTGATGGAATGAGAAATCATAGTACAAAAAAAGGAAGGACATTTGAGGGACAGACCAGATGAGATTAAGGATGTTGAGCCTGGTCATGTTGCCAGCCAGAGGTCTCCTGATTGTCCTGCAAAGCCTTCTCGAACCTGTGGGCTATGTATGTGGGTTCTGTATGTGGGTTCTGTGCAATTGGATGTCTAGGAATGTTTTTTAATTAAACTTAATGTGCATGGCAGGTGTTTTGTTTGGTTGTGTAGCAAGTGTCCTTGGACATTGTCTTCTGCTCATGATTTTACTTTGCAGCTTTGCAATTTTCTTTGTAAGGAATGGTAGGAGTCATTCTCACTGCTGAGATTGTTGGATGGTCTAGATTTTCTGTTTCCAAGATATTTATTTCTGCATTAACCATGGAAGGATAGCAACTTGTAATAGCATGTCCTTGTGCTTTGTTCTATGGAGTCTTTTCCCTGATTTCTGTCTTTGGAACTGAGTTCCAAATGTGGACATTAGTGGGCCAAACATACAAAAGGACCTGAACTCTTACACTAGAACCAACAAACTGCTGCAGCACAATTCTCATGCAGATTTCCATTTGCTATGGGAGCAATTAAAGTGAACATGCATCTTTTGATCATTTTTATAGAACTTTTGATACTATATTAGATTTACTGGCAGTGTGACTAGTTTTAAATGTTTGTGTTTATGCACGTTAAAAAAGCTATTTCTTTCCTGTTCTTGCAACCTTTGAAAAACAAATTTTTCTTTGCAAATTACATTTTAATGTTTTTGATAGACTTGTATC
>NW_006947804.1:0-662 GCF_000164805.1 Carlito syrichta | reverse complement strand
TTTTTTTTTTTGTAGATAGGGTCTCACTATGTTTCCCAGGCAAGTCTCCCTTCTTTTTAAAAATAGATACTATAAATGCTCTAAAAGTTTTGCCTTAGCTGCACCCTGCAAGTTTTTGGTATGCTGATTCTTATTTTCAATACTTTCATTGATTTCACATGGTTTCTAACTTGTCTTTTAATTTCTTCTTTGACACAAATATTATTTAGGAGTATTACCACATATTTATGAGTTTCCCAATTCTTTTCTGCTATTGATTTCTATCTTATTTCACTATAGTTGAAAAACATAGTTTGCATTACTTCTACCCTTTTTAATTTATTGAGTTCTATTTTATAGTCTAGTGTATGATCTAGCCTGGAGAATGCTTTATGTGTACCAGAGAAGAGTATATATTCTGCTGTCAAGTGGCATGCTCTGCAGATATTGTTAGGTCTAGTTGTTTCATAGTATTAGCCAAGTCTTCCATTTCCTCCTGATCTTTGGTCTGGCTGTTCTATTCATTATTGAAAGTGAAACATTGAAATATCCAACTTTTACTGTTAAATTGTCTAGTTCTCCCTGCATTTCTGTCAGTTTGCTTCATGTATTTTGCTGTTTTGGTACTAGGTTCACATATGGTTATAACCGCCATATCCTGCTGACAAATTGATCCTTTCATC
>NW_006947803.1:0-809 GCF_000164805.1 Carlito syrichta | reverse complement strand
ATAAATGAATAAATGAGTGAGGAGTAATCTCGAAAAAAAAAGAAATATTGAGGGGATGAAATCCCTTAATACAACACTCTAATTTGCAATCTCTTGGTTATTTGCATTTTCTGCCTAAATCTTAACGAGTTTTCTTTCTATGAGTCATTGATATAGAACATACATAGATTTAGGAATGGAGAGAGACTTTTCAGAACACTTCACATTCCTGTTTGGCCTTCCCATAAGGATGAATTAATTAACATGGGTGATGCAGCCGCAAATCAGGCTTCTCAAATTTTTCGGGTGACTTTTCCTCTAGAGGCTGTTTTATGGGAAAAAAAATGTATCAAAGACTGCCCATTTCATTTTATTTTGTGTCCTTGAATATCACGTTTAAATGCTTTATTTCACAGAAAAACTTGCTGTTCTTATTACAGAATCAAGACTTGAGAGGTGAACAATTATGCCAGGCACGGTAGCTCATGCTTATACTCCCAGCACTATGAGAGTTCCAAGTAGGAGAATCGCTGACCCCATGAGTTCAAGACCAGCCTAGGCAACATAGTGATACCTTGTCTCTACAAAAAAAAAAAAAAATCGAAAAATTAGCTGGGTGTGGCAGCACACACCTTTAGTCCCAGTTACTTGGAAGTCTGAGAAGGAAGGATTCCCTGAGCCCAAGAGATCAAGGCTATGGTGAGCTGTGATTGTGACACTGGGTGACCAGCCTGGGTGACAGACAGTGAGACTTTGATCTCTGCCACACTCCCCTAAAAGGGACCTATATCACTTTATCGGTAAGAGTAACTTCTTCCAGACTCCAGGAA
>NW_006947802.1:0-743 GCF_000164805.1 Carlito syrichta | reverse complement strand
TTAGGTACAGTGATTGGTGCTCCTTCAGAAATAAGTCAATAGCTAGGTCCTTGGTAGAGTCATACGAATAAGAGAAAAGGCTGTTCTACTGAATATAACTGAATCTCAGAATATAATCTTATTTTTTATTGTTCACACAAATCCATTTGTTAACACAGTATATTGGATGAAACAATGTTTCTAACCAAGTAAATTTAGTGAAACAGAGGGAACCTCTATGAAGTAAGCTTCTTTTCCTGCCCAAATACGGTATCTAGAACTTAAAAACAGAAAATGTTTCTTAACATAGGGACACAAAATCTCAAATTAGATGTCAGAAATAAATATTAACTTCTTATGGGAAGCTATACCTATATGTGTTAATTAACACATTACTTTTCAAATATAAATCAGATTGGTGGGAATTAAATGTATAATGCAGAAGCCAAAGACCAATTATGAACAGACTACAGCGTTTGTAATTACAAAAGAGCAGATTATATTCTCAATACTCTTTCAACATGAAATAAGAGTACAGTTGGAAATAGATTTAGTCAAATATTTAATAACTAACTTTTTTGTAATCAATATTGTAGTACTGTAGTATTGTATGATGTAGATCTGATGAATTCATAATCTCATTGTACAGATTAGATACCACAGAAAACAAAATGTAACCATTCATCTAAATATTTTAAGACCTTAGCAAGGACACTTCCAAAAAGCTTCTATAGTTAGCAATTCTTTTCATGCTTGTCTTGCTT
>NW_006947801.1:0-811 GCF_000164805.1 Carlito syrichta | reverse complement strand
AAATAGTTTCAATTGATCATCATGTATGTGGTCAAAAAGTTACAATTTGGAAGTGGGGAGCCTCTTAAAGGTGACTTGCATGCTTTTAACACTGCTCCTGACTTTCTTGAAAGCATTGTTGATCCTAATAAGAAGACTTACTAAGTATACCTGAATTTTTTGATCCCAAATGTGTATTAGCTACTCTCTTTTTAACCATTTTTTGGAGTGAGGACCAAAATCTGGGCTTTTGAAAACTGAAGGCAGGGAAAAATACTGCTTCTGTGACTGCTGCTGGTGTGTGTGTGTGTGTGTGTGTGTGTGTGTGTGTGTGTGTGAGAGAGAGAGAGAGAGAGAGAGAAAGAGCAAGCATAAGCATGCACATGCTGAAAAGGTACTTCTAGGGTCAGGTGATTATGAGTTCCCGCCACTCGTCCCAATTTAAGTTACCATGTTGTTGTACCCTCCTATGCTTAGAACATGTGGTTTCATCGGTCGCTGACATTTTTATCTATATTGACACTTAGGATTGGTGGGGGTCTGAAAAACAGGATACCCAAAGATAGGAATTTAAGTATTTTTCCAGAGCATGTGCAAAATGCCCTTGCCTCCTTTTCTGGAGCACTTAAGGGACAGAAAAGGTTGGGTTCTGGTGTGGATTCGAGGTTAACAGAAACCTTCTGATAGTTACCATCTTATCCTAAAACTGAGGTTACACATACTGCTGCCTGCTTTATATAGCATGTTGCATGTGTACCCAGGTGGCATGTGCTAGCCTCTTGTCTGTATTTCTGCTTCTAGGTAAGCTGGCTTTTAAGCTCAAGCAACACTT
>NW_006947800.1:0-307 GCF_000164805.1 Carlito syrichta | reverse complement strand
GAAACCACAGTCCCCCTCTGTCCAAACTGCCCAAACATTCTAGAACATCATCACCAAACAGTCCACAAACACACTTAAACAGGAACACCACCAAGCATTGGAACGAAATGAGCCAGGCCATGGGGCGGGGGTATGCACTCCAGCACATTCCTCTACCCCCCACTCCCCAACTTGGAGCCACTCTATTTTACATTCTTAGGCTCTGGCTGTGTAATTTGTGAATGGGGAGGCATCAGCAGTAGCTTCTGCTAATGGGTACAGTGGTGTGGTTTCTCCTCCAGATACCTTAGTGGCTCATGGTGATTCA
>NW_006947799.1:0-793 GCF_000164805.1 Carlito syrichta | reverse complement strand
AAACAAATAAAGGCACGAGTACAGTACAGTAAGTCTGCTACATATAAAATTTCAAGTTACAAAGGCTCATGATGCACATGTGCATTTTGTGTGTATTATTTCTCTCCACCAGGTGTTAGTCTAACCTATTAAAAACATACAGTACTCTATAGCCAATTGTGTTAGTTGGGTACATAGGCTAACTTTGTTGAACTTACAACAAATTGCCTTATAAGTGTGTTCTCAGAACCGAACTCATTCGTATATTGGAGACTTCCTGTAGTTGAAATTATTATATTTGTAGTCCTGTTTCTGTCTTTAGTGTAGTGGAGTTCTAGAGACCAGAGCCACTAAGGTCAACTTACTACTTAACTATAGAGGAACAAATCAAACTGTGGTTATAAGAGAAGTACCCAAAAAAAAGAAAAACAGTTGGAGGGCAGGCCCTTTGTAAGACAGGCTTCCCTCACTAGGTGAGTGTTTTAGAAACTTATTAGAATCAGTATGTCAGCTAATGTTATTGTATGAGGGTGTGCTCAGCTTCAGCAATTTTTTTAGAAGATTCTTTTAATGCATTTGCCCATTTTGTGATGGATGATTTATGAGCACACCTGCCCACACCATGCTCAGTGTTCAGCGGTTTTAACCAAAAACGAAATGATCCCTGTGTCCCACCCTCCCTGTTCCTCTGATCTTGCTCTGAGTAACTTTTTTTGTTTGTTTGTTTCCCCAGATGAAAAATTCCTCAAAGCAAAATGTTTCACCAATGTGGAAGAGGTGAAACAAAAAATGACAGAAGCACTAAAAGACTGAA
>NW_006947798.1:0-9747 GCF_000164805.1 Carlito syrichta | reverse complement strand
TTTTAGATAGAGTTTTTGTTTTGCTCTTTTAAATATAAAAATCCGTTTTTGTAATTTTATAGTCATTTGAAACATAGTCGTTTTAGTCATTTTGCTTGTCATTGTTGCTCTTCCCCCTATGTCTTCCCTGTCTTCACTTTTCTTATTGCTAAATAACATTGTTTCCATTGCATGTAGTGACAATTTATGGTTAAGTCTAATGACTAAAAATTTCTTTTATTTTCCCCTCACACTTGAATAATTGTTTGGGTACAAAGATTTAGGTTAACAGTCATTTTGCTTCAGTATTTATAAATATTTCTGGTATCTATTGTTTCCTGTCCTCAGTCTAGTTGATCTTTTCCCCCCTCTAGCAGCTCTCAAGATTGTTATTATTTGTTATTAATATTGTAGAATTCTCTTTACATAAAGTGCAAGTACAAGCACAACTAATCTATGGTGATAGAAGACAAATAGTTTCAAAGGTAAGTGACGAAGGAATTGGGATGAGAAAACTGTGTGAGAAATGTTCCACACCTTGTTCTAGATGGTGGTTCCATGGGTGTATACAACTGTCAAAATTGATCAAATTGAAAATGTAGAGCCAGGCTCGGTGGCTCAGCCTGTAATCCCACGCCTTTGGGAGGCTGAAGTGAGTGGATTGCCTGAGCCCATGGGTTCGAGACCCGCCTGGGCAACTTGGTGAGACCTCATCTCTACAATAAATCAAAAATTAGCCGGGCGTGGTATCGTGCGCCTGTAGATCCAGCTACTTGGAAGACTGAGGCGGAAGGATCGCAGGAGCCCAGCAGGTCGAGGCTGCGGTGGCCGGGAGCGGCCACTGCACTCCAGTCTGGGTGACAGAGTGACCCTCCAACTCAAAAAAAAAAAAAGAAAATGTATATTTTCTGCTCATTTTATTGTTTGTAATTTACATCTAGTTTTTTGATTTTGTTTTGAAGCTGTGAGCCTTCGGTAACATATGGTAAACATTTTGCAAGGAGCTCTCAGCACCCTCTGAGTCAGAGCCAGTTGGTCAACCATCAAATTGCACGAAGGTCCCTGAAGGGTTCATGTGAGACAGTTGGCATTATTTCAAAAGAATGAAACATGGCATGCGGATCAGCATCTTCTTCCCTAATTTTCACAGTTAGGTTGAATCAAACAATCTCCAGTGTCACTTGTTTTATTACACTTGAACCATTGGCTCTGTGTCTGTGCTCTGGCTTTATCAGCTAAAGTCTTAGCATCGGCAGTCAGCCTACTCCTGACAATAT
Source organism: Carlito syrichta (assembly GCF_000164805.1). Taxonomy (NCBI): domain Eukaryota; kingdom Metazoa; phylum Chordata; class Mammalia; order Primates; family Tarsiidae; genus Carlito; species Carlito syrichta. The sequence continues at coordinate 8,491 of NW_006947798.1, read as the reverse complement.
CTCCAATTTTCTTACTATTTCAGGGCAGTGAGTGTAATTCTCTCCTCTATAGCTAGGCACATACATACCTCTGAAATCTGTATACTAATGGCTATGGAACAAAGTTTGAGCAGTTCTTTGGCATATTGCACTAGAATTAATATTGGAAATAATGAGAGAAGATGATTTTAGGTAAGAAATAGATCAAGGACAGAAGATACCTGTGACTTCTCAGAGATTTGAGGCCTGACACACCTTCACCATCACCCAGCTCAGCAATACTGCCATTGTGTCAAGTGCCCACCTTTGTCTGTTTGTGAGTTAGGGTCTCATTCTGTTGCCCAGGCTGGAGTGCAGTGACATGATCACAGCTCACTGCAACCTACAATTCCTGGGTCCAAGCAATCCTCCTGCTTCAGCCTCTGTAGTAGCTGAGACTACAGGGGTGTGCCACCACATTCAGAAAATTTTTTTTAATAGCGATGAGGTCTCACTGTGTTGGTTAGGCTGGTTTCAAACTCCTGGGCTCAAATGATCCTCCAGCCTCGGCCTCCCAAGGTACTGAGATGACGGGCATGAGCCACCATGCCCATCTGAAGCACCCACCTTTCTTGACACTTTATTCTTGATGTTATAAGGTTTTATTCAGTGTACCTGAGAGTGGGTTGACTTATATTAATCCTGCTCAGTGGACCTTTGATCTGAGAATTCTGTGTCTTTCTTCAAATCAGGAAAGTAATTTCAGTTATTGATTCTTTATTATTCTTTTTAATGCCCTTTTGAAACTTCCATTAGAAGAATGTTGGTGTTTCTCAACATATCCTCCATTTCTCTTAGCTATTATTTTGTATTCTTGTCTTTTTATGACTATCTGCTGCATGCTGGGTGAGTTCTTTAGTAATGCAGCTTTCCATTCATCAGTTGATTCTGTGACCATGTCCTGTTGAGTTTGTCTTATTTATTGCATTTTAAAATTTCAGGGACATTTTTCATTTCCAAAATTTTTAATTGCTTCCTTTTGTCCCTACTTGTTGCTTTCATTGTACACACTTTTTTTTTTTTTTTTGAGTTGGAGTCTCACTCTGTCGCCCAGACTGGAGTGCAGTGGCCGCTCCCGGCCCCCGCAGCCTCGACCTGCTGGGCTCCAGCGATCCTTCCGAGTAGCCAGAATTACAGGCATGTGCCACCACGCCCAGCGAATTTTTTATTTGTTGTAGAGATGAGGTCTCACCAAGTTGCCCAGGCGGGTCTCGAACCCACGGGCTCAGGCAATCCACTCACCTCAGCCTCCCAAGGTGCAGGATTACAGGCTGAGCCACCGAGCCTGGCTGTACACACTTTTAATATGTTAAATCTTTGTTGGTTTAAATATCCTGAACAGAAGGATCCATTAACGTTATCACTTTCTGGAGTGAATTCATGACCTGGTTGTTAATTTTTCTTGTTTATTCAGTGTCTTCGTGTGCTTTGAGATTATAGTTGTCAGCTATAATTATGGTTGACAGGAAGCTTTTGGTTTTCTCCCTCTTGTCCACCCATATTTATTAGCCCATGCCTCCCCCCCTCCCTGCCCCCCCTCCCGCCCTTTCTAGAGGTTTTTTGATTGATTCCTCCCAACACTCCAGGCTTCAGTCCACTACTGCGTCTCAGGATGGCAATTCCAAGTTACTGCCTCATGATGTTACTAAGAATACCACAGACCCAGTAGAATTAGCTACATGTGGGCTTGGCTCACTCCGGGTGGCAAGGTTTTGTCTGAGAATTTCTGCTTTCTTAGGCCTGCAGTTTCCCAGGATTTGACAGCAATATTTTTTAGCTTCTTTTTAGCCCCATTCTAGACCCTCAATTTTGATCTCCTTCTCCCCAAAAAGCAAACTCTGAACTTTTAACTCCTGCTTGATAATCCAGAGCCAAACAAGCCAAAGGCTTTAATTCCCCACATCATTGTGTTGTTCTGGTCTAATTAGATTTTTAAAAAATATTTGAGCTTGGCCGGGCTCGGTGGCTCAGCCTGTAATCCCAGCACTTTGGGAGGCCGAGGCGAGTGATTGCCTGAGCCCACGGGTTCGAGACCCGCCTGGGCAACTTGGTGAGACCTCATCTCTACAATAAAAGAAAAACTAGCCGGGCGTGGTAGTGCACGCCTATAGTTCCAACTACCTGGAAGGCTGAGGCGGAAGGATCGCCGAAGCCAAGCAGGTTGAGGCTGCGGTGGCCGGGAGCATGCCACTGCACTCCAGTCTGGGTGACAGAGTGAAACTCCAACTCAAATATATATATATATGTATGTTGGTGTGACCTGTTCTCTTGAGGATAACAAAAAGCAGCTGGAATGGTGTGAAACATGTACTTGATCTAGGATTCTAACTCTACTCTCTGTATTCTCTGTGTTCTTGACAAGTCACTTAATTTCTATTGCAGGACAGTTCCTTTGCTTTAAACAATGCAAAGCTTGCCTCAGGGCTGGGCATGGTGGCTCACACCTCTATTCCCAGCACTTGGCAGACAGGGGTGGGAGGATCCCTTGAGGGCAAGAGTTGAAAACCAACCTGGGCAACATAGTGAGACCTCATCTTCACACACAAAAATAATAATAATAACCAGGTGTGGGGGTGAGACCTGTAGTCCCAGCCGCTAGGAAGTCCGAGGCAGAAGGATCACTTGAGCTAAGGAGGTGGAGGATTTGTTAGCCATGATCGTGCCACTGCACTCCAGCCTGGGCAACAGAGTGAGACTCCGACTCTCACACACAAACAAACAAAAAGCTTGCCTCAGGATATAGCCATCTCCACGGGGTTTTTATCTGATTTTATGTTTTGTTTTGTTTTGTAGACAGTTCCTTCCCTTTCTCCTTTCCAGGCACTTGAGGTCGAACCCTTGGAGAGGAAACCAAGCAGTGACAATGAACATGGGATTATTAGCCTTTTAAAGTGTCTGAGAACACGTACACAAAAGTATGTCAAATCCAGAGGTACTTTTTCTTCCACAAGTTCAAAACTCTCAAAACCTTGGATAAAAAAGAAGACTCAAAATTTGGTTGGATTGAGGTTTTGGGTTTCAGATTGCAACTCCTAAAGTAAGGGTTAAAATCCAGTTTCTAGGCTGCCAAGTTAAGTAAGCCTTCCATGCATAGTCATTACAATCAATTCTGTTTCTTTTCTAGTGTGATTTCTGTGTAATATATTCATGTTTAAGAGCCCACATTTCTCTTTAAAAAATAATATAAATGGAAGTTTACATTTATGGAACCCTATGAGGTGTCAAATACTAAAATTAGACCTTGATGTACATTATACATTAATTAATGATTACATTACAATTTATCATTTGATATTCATTCCCAATAACTAATGGAGATAGGATTTTTTTTTCATCTCTGTCTTATAGAGGAGGAAACGCAGATGTGGAAGAGCTAAGTTGGAGAGTCCAATGACCGTCACTTACTCCAGCCGCCTACTGTGGTTCATTACATGCACAGCTACTTCAAACATAACATGAACAGGATTGAAATCTGTCATGTTTGGTACCTGTGAGAACAATGAAGAAGTTTCCAGAAACTTGAAAAGTCAACTAGCAAAAAAAGCTAATGAAAATAGTGTTAAATTAATAAGGTCTATCATGGGTTCTTTAGAGTCCAGTGGCTTTGGTACATGAAGAGGAATACTTACTACTATTTGTGCTTTGTTTGCTGCTCAGTTTTATTAAGTTCAAATAGCTTATAAACAAAACTTTTAAATTAATCTTATTGACTAGCTAGACATTGGCCACCAATTTGAGGAATTAAATTTTCTTAGTTTTAAACCGCAATTATAAATTTAACGTGACCTTTTTGAAACACTTCAAATGGCTTGACTGATATATGAAATCTACATCAATACAGTCATTAAAAATATATCCATGCACTTACATGAAAACTTATTCTAAAGTATGACCTCCATGGTTTTAACTGATTTCTTCTTTATTTCTAGCCTTGCATTTTTCCTCCCTCGGGTTAACTTATGTTGCTGTCTTTTTGGGATTTCAGTAATTTTACTACTTATATATTTTCTTAGGGTTTCGATAATCTTCCTCAACTGAAAAGAGGAATGCCATCTCAAACTTGCCAAGGTAACAGAATACGTGTTATCAACTCATTCATTCTTGGGGGACAGGTCATAGGACATGTTTGGGTAGTTCAAAGTGATTTAACACAAAGTGCTGGCTGAAGACTTTTTAATAAGATTGTTTTATTTATCTCATGGTACTTAAAATTTCCCTGTCTATCACCCAGAGCAAGTGTGTATGAGACTTGTCTTTAATATAAATGAAGCATTCTTTTATTTATGCAAGGTTTATACCACCTATTATCCTGTCCTTTTGCTATACTTATCTAGTCTGTTAGCATTACTCAGGTTTACTTGTATTTTGTTATCATTAGCAGGACTGTTTAGAGGGTTCATTTCCTAGTAGAAAAAGGATTGAGTTTTCTTAGGTAATCCTCTTCTTTAAGTTATGTTGTTAATCATCTTGCAACACTCGGAACCTATTTCCCCCTGATAATTATCTGTGACCATCAGTGCTAATATGTCTTACCAGTTCTTGATATACATGGCTGCTGGTCTATGTGTGAATGAGAAAAAACATGCCCCCTGTAGGAGGATGCAGTTTGAGGGCATGTGGTGACAGCATGACTCCGCTATATGAATTACAAAGAAGTACCTCCTATGAATGGACACAGCCTCAGGACCAGAACACATGGTTCTGAAAACAGAGCTCAGGCTGAATTTCATGTTCTCTTATCAGGCACCCTTGGACTGCATGCAACCTGTATAATCATACACAGCAGCCATTGGGATGGTACCTGTTTTTCTGGAGCCACATGTAGCTTGCTTACTGTTTTTCCTGTATTCTTTCCTGCTTGCCCATCCTTAGAAACAAGTAAACATTTAGCAGTTCTTACATACAAGCAACAAAACTTGTGTCCTATGACATTTGCTCTTTTCTCCTTACAACTAACTGGGTTTTTGTTGGTTTGTATTTAGATTGGATATCATTGTGTTCTCATAGTTTTTACAGACTGAAATAGTTTCAATTGATCATCATGTATGTGGTCAAAAAGTTACAATTTGGAAGTGGGGAGCCTCTTTAAGGTGACTTTGCATGCTTTTAACACTGCTCCTGACTTTCTTGAAAGCATTCTTGATCCTAATAAGAAGACTTACTAAGTATACCTGAATTTTTTGATCCCAAATGTGTATTAGCTACTCTCTTTTTAACCATTTTTTGGAGTGAGGACCAAAATCTGGGCTTTTGAAAACTGAAGGCAGGGAAAAATACTGCTTCTGTGACTGCTGCTGGTGTGTGTGTGTGTGTGTGTGTGTGTGTGTGTGTGTGTGTGTGTGTGTGTGTGTGAGAGAGAGAGAGAGAGAGAGAGAGAGAGAGAGAGAGAGAAAGAGCAAGCATAAGCATGCACATGCTGAAAAGGTACTTCTAGGGTCAGGTGATTATGAGTTCCCGCCACTCGTCCCAATTTATGTTACCATGTTGTTGTACCCTCCTATGCTTAGAACATGTGGTTTCATCAGCGCTGACATTTTTATCTATATTGACACTTAGGATTGGTGGGGGTCTGAAAAACAGGATACCCAAAGATAGGAATTTAAGTATTTTTCCAGAGCATGTGCAAAATGCCCTTGCCTCCTTTTCTGGAGCACTTAAGGGACAGACAAGGTTGGGTTCTGGTGTGGATTCGAGGTTAACAGAAACCTTCTGATAGTTACCATCTTATCCTAAAACTGAGGTTACACATACTGCTGCCTGCTTTATATAGCATGTTGCATGTGTACCCAGGTGGCATGTGCTAGCCTCTTGTCTGTATTTCTGCTTCTAGGTAACCTGGCTTTTAAGCTCAAGCAACACTTTCTGTGGAGATCCCTTCTGATTCCTGTTATCTAGGCTAAGGTTTCCCTTCTATGTTCTCTTAGCATAGTGTCTAGTATTCATCACACTCTACTTTAATTTTCCCTTGTCTCTCTTCTCCTATTAGGCTGCGATATCCTCTTGGGTTGTGTCTTAGTTATCTTCCAGGCCTGTTACATACCGCTTGGAACATGGTAGGTGCTCAGTACATAAATATTGACTGTTTTTAAATGAGGCTCAAAAAAATAGAATACAAAGTTATGATCTGATTTTACTAGCCAATATCTACAGAGTAGACTGTGTTCCCAGGTGAAGATGGAAGAGATATTCTGTAACACTAGAGCCCCCACTTAAAGCATGGGGGACTGCTGAGAGCCAACATGCTGCCAGGCTCTCTAGGGTTGGCATAATAAGCTAAATATTTGGGGTTAATTCCCTGCTTTGCCTAGATCAGTGGGCCACGGTGAAGGAGATCCATTAATTTCCTAGGGGGAGGTAGAAGCAGCATTTTTATTAGAGAAGGCTTTCTGTAGTCTTAAAAGATGAATAGAGGTTAGCCAAACCAAAGAAATTGGTAGTTGGCTATTCTTAGCAGAGGTTCTTGAGCAAAGGGACGTGGGCAAAAGAGAGTTGGCTGTGTGGCAAAACTCCCAGCGTTTCAGTATTTCTGAGACCTAAAGTATGAAGCAAGAAAGTTGGGTTAATAAATTAGTCTGGAAAGGTAAACGGGGGTGGGATCCTGGAGGGCCTTTATGCTTTTTGTAGTACCAAAACAGAAGCTGCTAATACAGCTGGCAAAAGCACACGTTCTGCATCCAGGCTGCTTGGTTTTGAAAGCCAGCCCTGTTTTTCACTAGCTATATGACGTAGGCTTCTTTGTGCCTCATGTTTGTTACTCCATAAAGTGAGAATAATAAGAGTATCTACTTCACGGGGTTATTTTGAAGATTTAGGAGCTGAATTAGAGTTCTTAGAGCATTCAGTAAGAATTCACAGTTGATATCGTTGTTGTTATTGTTTTTTATATTTGTGAAGTAGAAAGACCACTGTGACAGATTGTGTGGAGGATGATTTAGAGTGGAAGAGGACCAGAGGATGGGAAAACTGCAGAATGATTAGTGTGCGCCTCCAATAGCTTCCGTGGACATATGCTGGATATGTTTGTGATATTGTCCTATGTAGTGGTTTTAATGAAGTCACATGCTTCACAGATGGATTTGGTGCAGACTGGTTAAATGAAGCCTTTCCATTTTGTTTATCTTACTAATGTCTTTGGCATGAATTTACTAAAAGGGTCCTGGGGCTTTCAGAACCTCGCATGGCATGGCTAAACTTACTTTGTACCTGCATTTCACTGTTCAGAGTATAGTTCAGAACCCCTTTCCTGAGAAGGTGACCAGGAGAGAGGGGAGCCCAAAATAGGAATGAAAAATAACAGCAAGATTGGGTTCTAGCATAGGTTTGAGATTTGGAGACCATCTTCTGATAGTTACTATCTTACTCTGAAAACTGAGGTTACACGTATTGCTGCCTGCTTTATGTAGTATGTTGAATGTGATCAAGAGGCAATGTATGCCATGAAAGGATACGAAAACTTGAGCTGTGGATCTAGCTCCCCTACTTGCTTGATTATGTAGTCTTGAATGTTCTGTAGCTCTCAATTCCTGTACCTGTGACATGGGTTAGTAGTGCCATGTTATCTTGCAAGGCCATCAGGAAAATCAGCTGAGATCATCAACACGAAAGCATTTGATGGAAGTCCAAAGGCACTCTAAAACATGAAATGATTTTTAAAACCTTTTAAGAAATACTCAACGGGCTTGGTGACTCAGTCTGTAATCCTGTGCCTTTGGGAGGCTGAGGTGAGTGGATTACCTGAACCCGCGGGTTCGAGACCCACCTGGGCAGCGAGACCTCATCTCTACAATAAATTTAAAAAAAATCAGCTGGGCGTGGTAGCGCATGCCTGTAATTCTGGCTACTTGGAAGGCTGAGGCGGGAAGGATCGCCGGAGCCCAGCAGGTGGAGACTGCGATGGCCGGGGAGCGGCCACTGCACTCCAGTCTGGGCAACAGAGTGAGACTCCAACTCAAAAACAAAAACAAAAACAAAAAACAAAACAAAGAAATACTCAAAAATATAATGTGATCTGTACATGTTTGTCCCTTCATTAAATGAACCCAGAGAGTTGAAAGATATGCCAGATGATCACCTTTTATGCAAAGCACCTTAGTTTACACATAATTTAAGGTTTGTGGGTCTTCATATGGGAACATCCTGCTTACAAAGCAAGCGCAGGATTTCCACCTTTTAATTTTTTTCCTGGTAAAAAGCTGTTTGTTTTACTTGTTGAAATTTTTATTGTGATTACATCCAATTTATAGATGAGTTTGCAGCAATATGACATTCAATCATGAATCTCACAATCCACCAGCATGGTGATATCTCTCCATTTATTTAAGTCTTCTTTAATGCTTGCTAATAAAGTTTTATAAATTATTAGAGTTATTCTTAGGTACTTAACACTTCCAGTGCACTTATATACGTGTTGGGTAATTTTCTTATCTAACTGTTGTTTCTTTTTTAATATTTAATTTTGAAGATGTGGGGTATA
>NW_006947797.1:0-808 GCF_000164805.1 Carlito syrichta | reverse complement strand
CAAGTACCTCCTCCCTTATTTCTCCTCTGTTAGCCACCTTGCTTGGGGTGGGAGGATGAAAACTTGGTTAAACTGGCCGATCCAAATAATGTTATTGAAATTATGTAGAGGCCATGACCTGGGTCATTGTGGGAGCAGATCACAGTCTTTGATCTGTTTCCAGAATGCAATGTGTTGAGAAAAGCAGTCACTCGAAGTTAATAACTCTGCATCTGTGGTTTTCTGGTATTTAGAGAATCAATTTGAATATCTTATGTTAAAAAAAAAATCTTAATGTTCTTAAGTGGTTAATACATTCCAAGTATGCTTAAGATTTAAGGAGATCAAAAGTAAAAGAAGTAGATTTTCTCATGGTTTAGACTTCTGGTGGTGAAAACGTAACCATTTTCTAATGCCTTATGTTCTCCTATGGTGATTTCCAGAATGTGTTTGTTGTGGTTCTGTGTGTAAGTGCAGGCACAAAGGAGATGTTGACAATAACTCAACTGGGCACACTTACCAAGCTGATGAGTTGATTTGCAGTTGCATGTTCATGACCCCTCACAACCTGTCATTTTTGAAGGAAATAGAAAAATACCACTGGTGGCTTTGAAAGGATAAAGTTAGAAAATGCTCTATACTTCTGAGACTTTGTTTTACACCTTTAAAGTGGCATTATATCTTCATTGTACGAGTGAAATGAGGTAATCACATGTGAAGCTACTTTGTAAATGATACACTTTCTTATAAATTTACTCTTCTTCCTCATGATAAAGTGGAAATCTCCTGTCATCTGCAGTTTTTATCTTTTTACCTTTCTATCTAGTAA
>NW_006947796.1:0-804 GCF_000164805.1 Carlito syrichta | reverse complement strand
GAACACATAAAATGGGACACTATGATAACTATTTAAAAGGTTATTGTGGGCAACCCCCTCCGGTTCCCTCCTACTGTGGGAGATTTTTTGTCCTCTCAATAAATCCTGCTTTCTCTAAAAAAAAAAATAATAAAAATGACAGGTTATTTGTGAGTTTTAGTGAATTTTTTTAAAAGTAAGAAAGACAACACATAATCACTGGAATGGAGGAGATAGAATCAGCATTTTTCCAGCTGATGTCATTCTAGTCATAAAACATGAGGGGATCAAGTAAAAACATATTACAATTACTAAAACAGCTTTAGCTAATTTTAAACAATTTTAATGAAGAAAAATTTAAAATTAATAACAAACTGGTGTGCAGGAAACAGTGGATTTTAGACACAAAACAATTGAAACACATAATATCAAAAAGATTTACAATAGTAGTAGAAATATAAAATATGTCTGAATAAACTTACAAAATGTCCTGGAAAAGTATTAAGAAATAGAAAAGTTTGCCAAGGGACAGTAAAAAAAGACTTAAATAATGTAAAGAATAATGTTCCTGCAGGAGAAGATTTAGTAGTGCAGATGTCAACTTTCACCTAATTCATCCACAAATTCAATGAATATCCAATTCTAGTCCCAGTGGGACTCAGGGTGGAACTTAACAAAATGTTGTTAAAGTTCAACCTGGAAAAATAAATGGCTGAAAAGAGCCAGGGAAATTTTGAAAAATAAGAATAATGAGAAAGGACTTGAACTACTAGATATTAAAATATTTGAGTGATTAAAACAGTGTGCTCTTGGTATAAGGATAAA
>NW_006947795.1:0-743 GCF_000164805.1 Carlito syrichta | reverse complement strand
GACGTCCTTTCTCCTGCATGCTGATGAGTAGCTATGATTACCAAAGTCATATCACTGGACTTTACCTTTGCTGGAAATAAGAGTCATTTAAGGATCATTTAGTATTTCCCTATGCCTGGGCCCACTGTAGACAAGTTAAATCAAATCTCTGGTAGTGGAGTCTGAGCTTCAGTATACCAAAAAAGATTCCCAGCTGAGAAGGGCTAGATCCGCTGAAAATTTCTCATTCTATTATTGAAAGGCCAGTCACTGCCAAGGCCACACACTTTGACATTCTAGACCCCTGGATTCAACATATAAAATCCAGGGATTGGTCCCTCAACTGCTATAGTGAATGGTCTGTAGTTCAGTGAGGATTATAAATCTGAAACAAAATCTTGATGCAAAGACAATCCTTTTGAGCCCATGAAACCCAACTCTAGATTTCAGCTGACAGAATGTGTATAAAGTCAGGTATGACGGTGCGAAAGAGGGAGCAGCCATGAGGAACAACTTGAACCTCATATATTGGTTCAACACAGCAAGAGGAAAATGAATTCTGTCAATCAATAGTTCCTATTTTCAGATAAATCATCCTCACATTTGAGGATAATAACTTGGCCTTAATGGATTTTGAAGGGAAGCCAGACCATGAAAAGAGAGGCCTTGGAATATATAAAGAGCTGAACAAGAGAACCAAGAAAAGGGAGGCTGGGGTTCCATTAGAATGATTTCCCTATATTAAAATTTTTTAAGCCTATTTT
>NW_006947794.1:0-784 GCF_000164805.1 Carlito syrichta | reverse complement strand
CTATGCTAGTCTGGGCATATTTTATTACTATTTGTGACCATTAGCTGGCATGAAAAATGTATTTCTTGTCACCCTAAGGTGACAGTTTGCAGATGGATAGGTGGAAGTACCCAGGTACTTCACTCTGTTCTGTGTGCATATTACACATTTCATTTTGTCATTAGAGCTAGTTTGCCATTAGATAAACAATATTTCAAATTCATTTTCAGGATCACGAGTAGCCAGAAAAGAAATGAGGATGACTAACATATGTGTGATATATACAGTATATATACTCATATATAACATATAAAAATGTATTCCAGTATATTGACATCAAATATTAATATATCATTATATAAAAATGATCTGTGTATATTAATATATTATTACATAATAATATTTTATGTAGAGTAACCCATTATATGTAATACATGTACAGAAGTAACATCTGAGTGAGAACTGTTATTGAAGGAAAAAAAGGCACTTTATTGTTTTTACTGAAATTGTTTTGCTTTTTATCATATTAAGCAAATATATACTTTTAAAGATACAAAACTGACTAAAAAATTAAAACATTTTAAAATAAAAATATTATGATCAGTTGGAAAAATAAGTTATAGAATCTGGATGAAGTCAATAATGCTAATAATAGCAAAACCTTTACTGCATGCTTTCTGTATGCCAGGCAGAACTCAAAGCACCCGTATGAGAAAAAAAAGCCTCGGAAATAAGTATTTTTATGTCACTTTTTTTTCCAATAAGAGAACTGAGAAATAGAGATAGGCTGTCCAAGATTACTTAG
>NW_006947793.1:0-732 GCF_000164805.1 Carlito syrichta | reverse complement strand
ATTATGACAAAATCTTTGCAACTTATATTACAGTTCAAGTGCTAACATCTCTGTGTATATAAAGACTCTTCATTCACTAAGGAAAATATAAACTGGAAGTTCTCCTTCATAGGAATGCATCCTTAGACTCACAAAAAAGCCCTCTCTCCCTGTTAGTTTGTTGTTTGTTTTTTTTCTCTCTCCACACACGCACAAACCCATGTATTTTTATTCTGGTACAAAAGAAAAATAAACACAGTGTGTCCAGCATGGGAAATGGCTGAATAAGTTATGGTACATCTATATCGCAGATACTGTGCAACTGTGAAAAAGGATATGGTTTTGGTTATATGAGAAAAATCTCTAATCTATGCTATTGACTGTGAAAAAGTTAGTTATTTGCTGTGAAAACCTAAAGAGCAGTGTGTCTGTGTGAGTGTGTGTATCTGTGTGAATGTGAGTGAGTGTATGTGGTGTTCACAAAATATTGTTTTTATGGTAGGAATCAAATAACACTATTTTCAGTGACTATATTTGGAAAGAGAAATTGGTTGTTTTGGTGATTAGAAAGGAGGCATGCTGTTGAATTTTCCAATATTCATGCATTTTTTTTTAAAAAAAGAAACATCAACAGAGATTATTGGGGTGAGATTATGAACAAGCTTAGTTTACTTTTTATTCTTTTCTTCAGTTAAAAATAATGGAAATGCATAATATTAAATACAAAATTAAAAGATGAAAAGAAAAATATGC
>NW_006947792.1:0-747 GCF_000164805.1 Carlito syrichta | reverse complement strand
CTGGGACTAGAATTGGATATTCATTGAAATTTGTGGATGAAATTAGGTGAAAGTTGACATCTGCACTACTAAATCTTCTTTGCAGGAACATTATTCTTTACATATATTTAAGTCTTTTTTTACTGTCCCTTGGCAAACTTGTCTATTTCTTAATACTTTTCCAGGACATTTTGTAAGTTTATTCAGACATATTTTATATTTCTACTGCTATTGTAAATCTTTTTGCTATTATGTGTTTCAATTGTTTTGTGTCTAAAATCCACTGTTTTCTGCACACCAGTTTGTTATTAATTTTAAAATTGTCTTCATTAAATTGTTTAAAATTAGCTAAAGCTGTTTTAGTAATTGTAATATGTTTTTACTTGATACCCTCGTGTTTTATGACTAGAATGACACCAGCTGGAAAAATGCTGATTCTATCTCCTCCATTCCAGTGATTATGTGTTGTCTTTCTTACATTAAAAAAAATTCACTAAAACTCACAAATAACCTGTCATTTTTATTTTTTTTTTTTAGAGAAAGCAGGATTTATTGAGAGGACAAAAAATCTCCCACAGTAGGAGGGAACCGGAGGGGGTTGCCCACAAATAACCTTTTAAAATAGTTATCATAGTGTCCCGTTTTATGTGTTCACATGTGCAACAGACATGACACTAGGGAGACCAGTCAGGTGGCAAGTGATAGTCTTATACAAGTATTGTTCCTATGTTCAACATTCCCCTTTTACTTGTTATTATTATTAAGAAC
>NW_006947791.1:0-657 GCF_000164805.1 Carlito syrichta | reverse complement strand
TTACCTACAAAATCAGTTTCCCAGTAATAAAATATTTTGGGTATGTTTCTTAACAAGATGAAGTACTCAAAATGGACTTAGCATAAGGCATGAAATTAACAACAAAATAAAAACCAAAACCGTTTCAACTATCCAGTAGGAGAAGGTTAGATAACAAAGCTGACCAGCTCCAAGACATAAGAGCTCTTTTCTCCTGGTGCCTTGCTAAGAACAACTCAGTGTAACTCTATTGTTAAGATCTAGGCTTCCAGGTGAAGACTGCCAAGGGCACCCACTTTCCTAATGGGAACCACACTGACAAAAGCCCTGAGATGGCTCCTTCAGCTTGGCCCTAAGAGACCCTCTACTTTTGGGGGTCCCCAACCTTTTGTGCATCAGGGACCAATTTTGTGGAGGACAAATTTTCCATGGACCAAGGTGTGTGGGAGATGGTTTCAGAGTGATTCAAGAATATAACATTTATGTTCAATTTATTTCTATTATTATTACATTGTAATATATAGTGAAATATTTATACAATTCATCATGTTAAAAAAAGGTATAGAGGGAAGTGGTAAATAAAATAATGGGCAGGCCATGCATGGACTAAAACAGGTGTCAGATTTTGATTTAAAGCCAGCCCTCAGATGCAGTTCTATGATTAAAGTATATCAACTC
>NW_006947790.1:0-306 GCF_000164805.1 Carlito syrichta | reverse complement strand
TGTGTGTGTGTGTGTGTGTGTGTGTGTGTGTGTGTGTGTATGTGTGTGTGTGTGTGTTTTCAGTCTCTCCTTGAAGGAATCTCTCTACCCTGTGTTATCTCATCATGGGAGCATGGGAGTTTGTGTTGATACTTTCAAGTGGTAGCCCAAGGGATAAATGTCTCGCTTTGTCTCTGTGGGGTTGAAGTGTCTGTGGACCTGTGTGTGTGTGTTTGTGTGTGTGTGTGTGTGTGTGTGTGTGTGTGAAAGAGAGAAATGACAGAATCAAAAGCAGACCAGCCCTCAAAACACTAGCTCATTCTCTGC
>NW_006947789.1:0-406 GCF_000164805.1 Carlito syrichta | reverse complement strand
TGGGAAAGAACTCTATTCCTAATGAAGAGTCCCTGAACTGCAAAAGTCCTTCACATGGGGGAGAGCCCTGCACTTAAAGAAATGCCCCAGCATAAGAATGAGACTCCCGCCACCTGAGAGAGCCCCCCCTGCATATAAGGAAGAACCAGGGACCTTAGGAAGAATTCTGAACACGAGGGAGAGTCTCGCACCTGAAGGAGAGCCAAGACCCGGAGTGAGAATTCTGCACCTAGGGAAGAGCCCCAGCACCTGCTGGAGAGCCCCACACGAAAGAAAGAGGCTTGCACCTAAGGGAGAGTCATAAATTTGAGGAGTGTCCCTGCACTTAAGAGAGACCTCCTGCAAATGAGAGAGAACCATGATCTGAGAAAGCGCACAAAACTTAAGGGATAGCCACTGTACCTGA
>NW_006947788.1:0-9135 GCF_000164805.1 Carlito syrichta | reverse complement strand
AACCAGGAGAAGTAAGGACTAGTTTGGGGCCCAAACTTCATCTGCATGCAGCCTATTTGTGTACCTAATCCAGACTTGTACCCTACATCTCTATAAACAAACAAACAAATAAATAGAAAAGCATTCCCTGATTATCTTATGTAAAGGAGCCCCAACACTGAATTATCTCTATAACATCTTTGTGAATACACGGCGATTATATTACAATTTTACTTATGTCTTTACTGGCAATAACTCCTCCCCCTCACCCCTAAATGTCAACTCTGTGAAGACAGAGATCTCAATCGTCCACCTTGTTTGTTTTCAGTAGCCATATTATCCAGCCTCACACACATTACTTTCAAAATACACTGCTTGAATACCTATAGAGACAAACTTAGTGTGAAGACATGGGTAATCTCCAAAGTCTCAATATCTTAATGTGTCCTGTGTTATCTGGACCTGTCTGCATTATTCATGTCTGTCAGCACCAGCCTTCCCCTCTCTTTTGAAGCAGCCACTAAACTCCCTCACTGGGTTTCTTCATAGATGTTGTTTCTTCTGCCCATAACTATTGCTCATCTCATGCTACTTTTGGCTAACTAACTCTTCCTCCTCCTGCGTTTCTTTCAAATCTCAGCTGAATGTTTCCCTGCCTGACTCTCATTCCACCACCTGAGATGCCAAGGTTCCTCTGAAAATGTACTTTTATGTACTTTTAATTGGTCTCAATGATAATTAACCTATTTTCTTGTTGTTATTTCTTGTTTACCACCCATAAGAACATAGTTTGTCATGTTTATTGCAATCTTACCAGCATCTTCAAACTTCCTGGAACAGAGTAAAGACTCAATAAGTATTTGTTGACAAGCATGTGTAGGTATGAGGCAAATGAACATTTAGAACCCAGATCTCTACCATTCCTATTCCCCCAGAATACAAATCAGTTAATAGCAACAGAAATCAATTTGTACAGCACAGGTTGACACCTTCACGTATAAGGGCAGGACCTTCATGCTCTGAAAAGTCCTCCGCCATTGCTTTTGGGAGATCTCGAGGGCCTTGCCTATGTTCTCATGAACTACTTATATCAGTCACTGTGAAGTTTGCTATTTTCTCTCCTTATCTTTGAACCACGGCTTTATAAGTGTTTTCCACCAGCATGGTCACGTGAAGGTATCGTATCCCAAGCTCTCAGCAAGATAGAGTTCCATTTGTCTATCTTGATATCACTGCCAATCTCTGCCAACACACATACTATTGCTGCTCTAGAACTGTGTAGTGCTTCGAAACGTTCTGTGGAGACCCATTCTGCTGAGTAGAGAAAGAGAGAAGGTCCCTTGCTTTCCTTTGAATTGTACCTCGTGACAATAATGACATCTTGCGTTCTTGTGTTCTTTAGATATTTTTTTAGAGTTTCGATTATGTGTTCATATTTTTTTAAGCTTCATGATCACCTCTCTTAGGTTCCACACCTAAATCTAGGAGGCTCTGAGTGAGAGGCAATTCCAGAAAGGTTCTATGCTTTCCTTTTTATTTTCTTTAACTTTATTTTAAAGATGTGGGGTTCAATTCAGGATTAGGTATACAAGTGGTCATCATACAGGAAAAGTTTGGGCCTCCCTTTGGTCCCCACTTTGCCTGATTTGAGGTCAGGTACGCTTATGTTTTGTCCCCTTCCACCCTCACACCGGCAGTATCCCCCTACTACCAATCCCTTTCTTATAGTATTATGGTAAATGGTAAATGTTCTGGGTCCACTTAAGAGTGACAACATGTGGTACTCTGTTCTTTGTTCTTGTGATAGACCACTGAGTATGATCGACTCTAAATCCAGCCAGGTTGCTGCAAACTCCCTATGCTTGTCCTTCTTTATGACTGTGTAATATTCCATTGTGTATATGGCCGTATTTTTTTTTTATTCCGTCCAGTTTCAGTGGGCAGCCCAACTGGTTCCATGTTTTTTACTATTGTGAATAGTGCTGCAATAAAAATGCTTATGTAGGTATCTTTTTTGTAGAATGATTTGAGTTCCTCTAGATATATTCCCATTAGGGGGATTGCTAGGTCATATGGAAGGTCATTTCTAGTTCTTTCAGAAATCACCACACTGTTTTCCAAAGAGGTTGCACTAGTTTGCATTCCCACCAGCAGTGTAGAAGCGTTTCTTTTTCTCTGCATCCTTGCCAGCATCTGTTGCTGTTTGTTTTATTAATGATGGCCATTCTTACTGTGGATAGGTGATATCTTGATGTGGTTTTGATTTGTATTTCTCTGATAATTAGGGAAGCTGAGCACTTAGAATCACTCTACTCTGCTGGGAACCGCAGCTTTGGTGTCTCTCTTCAAGGAGATTCTCTTGACATCCCTCACATACATAGATCCCTGGATAACATGTCTCAGCTGCTTTCTGGACATGGGATACAGTTAGGGTCCCCACAATATCTTCCAATTTTGTTTCAGTAAGAAAACAGATATAGCAGCTAGGTGCATTTGGACCTGTGTTCCGGTCAACTGGAAAATGGTTTGCTGTTCAAGCATGATGAAATACCAGGTTTTGCCATATGTTGTGACACTCTACAAAGACAAAAATAATATATATGGTTTTGGCATCACAGAGCCAGTAATAGGACTAGGGTACAGACATATTTATAGCAAATCCATCATAATCATCAGGGATCCCAGCCAAAGCTTCCTTCTTTCTCCTTTTCCTGTACTATCACTGAGGACTCCACTCCGAGGAATTTCATATGCATATAAAAGGGAAAAGCATCCATTTGAGAGCAAGGACTAGGAAGGATGAGGAGTCTGCTTTTTTGCAGAGAATGTTCTTTCAATGTGCACAGTGACTAAACTTTTCCATTGAAAAAAATTTTCCACTTAGATAAATCTACCACACTTTTATGAGCAAATGCGACACAGGATGATAGACACTGAACAACCTGGAGACAGCCTGACCTGCCTTTTACTGCCTTCAAGGAGCCAATTTGAGCTCTGAGCAGTGAAATGAGTCAGTGCTTGAGAAATACAGAAACACCAGATGAGATTTCAGAAGAGGTTTTTTGTTGAAACACAAGAGCTGGAACAAAATAGAAATCTTATTCTTAGGAAAATTAGAGGAGACAATTGTTTAAATCAAGGGAAATAAAAATCATTAAGGAAAACACAAATAAACTAAAGAATGATTTTACTATGTTTTAGGCCTTGCTTGCTAGGAGGGACAAGAAATGAATGGATATAACTGGAAACAAACAAACAAAAAGCATTAAGTACTGTGAAAAGAATTGCTTCAGGATAGAAGTCATATATATCTAAACTTTCATATCTCCGTCCATCCATCCGTCCGTCCATCCATCCATCCATCCATTACACAGACATACATACATATGTATATATTACTTTTGTCATATTTAAAAACATTGCATGATTTATGAAAATATCCACATAGCAAATCAAACTACATGCATTGTAAGGCCTTTGTTGCTTTTTACCACATGCAACAGCGCTGTAAGCTAATACTTCGTGTCAATGAAGAAAAATGATAAGAAAGCATTATTCACAGTAGGTATCAATGTATTCAGACCTGCACCACAGCCTGGATTCTTGCTGTAATGAAATAAATCCCCACTAGGGAGAGCAAGGGAATAAATCTCGGAAGCCTCAGTCCAGGCGCCTTTCCAATTGAAGGTACACTCTATCCCAGAGGAAACTGCTCAGTATTTTTTTTTTCCTGGTGAATCATTTGCAGACTGCATTTCACTGTGGGAAGTTTCTTTCAGATTTATTTTCTCTAGTTTTTTCAGCAGTTTTCTTTGGTTGTAAATCCATGCTGTGGTTGAGCAGCAAAGCAATATTCCCACAAGCTCCAGCAGGGGTGTATTTTTCTACAGGATTTTTAAAACCTTGCACATTCACTCACAGCAGAGCCTTCCCGATGCCTTGCCAAAGGTAGCACTCTGGCAACTGAGCCTGGGGCTGGGAGAGAGAATACAATTAAATGGGGAGGGGACACAGGTAGGGAGCTTTTGGAACCGCTTAATGACTCAGAAAGATATCAGGGAAGCAGGCAGGTCAACACAATAGAATGTAATTAGCAAATGCAATTAGCATCCGCATATAAGTCCCTCCCCCTCGACTATCTCCTTTGGATTGCCAAGGCAACACAGGCAACCTCCGCCTTTTCCACCTCCTCTGTTCCTGCCACCTCAGTCTCCCCCACCTTCTCCCTCACTGAGTTTGCCCTTGGAGTGTTTGGCAGGTGCACATGGATGACTGGGTGAGGGTGGTGAACGGGGAAACGAGAGATGGAAGGTGGGACCCGGGCTTTAAAGTTTTTTTTATTTTTGGGGGGGGAGAAGGATGGTTCACACTTTTTCAGGATATAACCTATGCTAGTTTGGGCATATTTTTATTACTATTTGTGACCATTAGCTGGCATGAAAAATGTATTTCTTGTCACCCTATGGTGACAGTTTACAGATGGATAGGTGGAAGTACCCAGGTACTTCACTCTGTTCTGTGTGCATATTACACATTTCAATTTGTCATTAGAGCTAGTTGGCCGTTAGATAAACAATATTTCAAATTCATTTTCAGGATCACGAGTAGCCAGAAAAGAAATGAGGCTGACTAACATATGTGTGATATATACAGTATGTATACTCATGTATAACATATAAAAATGTATTCCAGTATATTGATATCAAATATTAATATATCATTATATAAAAATGATCTGTGTATATTAATATATTATTACATAATAATATTTTATGTATAGTAACCCATTATATATAATGCATGTACAGAAGTAACATCTGAGTGAGAACTGTTATGAAGGAAAAAAAGGCACTTTATTGTTTTTACTGAAATTGTTTTGCTTTTTATCATATTAAGCAAATATATACTTTTAAAGATACAAAACTGACTAAAAAATTAAAACACATTTTAAAATAAAAATATTATGATCAGTTGGAAAAATAAGTTATAGAATCTGGATGAAGTCAATAATGCTAATAATAGCAAAACCTTTACTGCATGCTTTCTGTATGCCAGGCAGAACTCAAAGCACCCGTATGAGAAAAAAAAGTCTAGGAAATAAGTATTTTTTATGTTCACTTTTTTTTCAATAAGAGAACTGAGAAATAGAAATAGGCTGTCCAAGATTACTTAGCAGTATAAACCACCATGTGTTACTGCCTCTCATATTCAAACTTATGTTACAATTTTTTCATGAAATTGCATTCCTTTTTTTATTTTAAAGATGTGGGGTACAATTTAGGATTAGGTATACAAGTGGTCATTGTACAGGTAAAGTTTGGGACTCACTTTGGTTCCTGATTCACCTGCTTTGAGATCAAGTACCCTTATTGATGAAGTGACTGCCATCCCCTGGCAGTTTCCCATTACTGCCAGTTCCTTTCTTGTAGTATTATGATAATTGTTCAGGGTCCACTTATAAGTGTAAGTAAGAACATGTGGTACTCTGTGTTTCTGTGATAGATCACTGATTGTTATAGATTTTAAGTCCATCTAAGTTGCTGCAAAGTTCATAATTTTGCCCTTCTTTATGGCTGTGTAATATTCCATCGTGTATATGTATCATTTTTTTTTAAATCCTGTCCACTTTCAATGGGCAGCACATTGGTTCCATGTTTGGGTGTATTCTTTTAGAGAGAAAGAGCAGAGGAAAAGGTGGCAGATTGATACTATTAAACATAATTAACCTTCATTTCAATGTGATGTGGGTTCCCCAATGATCTTATGTATTTTGGGGTCAGCAAGGAATGAGTTTACATCTGGGCTTCACCACTTACTAGCCTGATAGGCTGAGGTCTCAGCCTTAGTTTCCACACATGTCAATAACCTAGTAATTGGTATCTCTCTTCCAGCCTGCCCATGTCTTTCTAAGTCCTCACCACTACCACCACCCCCCTAACACCCTGATTTCAGTCATTGTGTTCTTCCTTTTTGATATAGGAGGGGCCTGATAAACTCATTCAGACAACATTTTAGTTATACAATACTTCTCTAGGTTATTGGTGCTACTAAAAAGACCCAACTAGAAATGAAATTACTAATACCAAAGGCATGGTTAATCTACCCTCTCACCAATAAGCATGTCTCATTTATGTTCAATTTTCATTTCCAAGAACAGTGGCCAGCTTATAGAGGGGGTGTTAGATATACATTTGTTGAATGGATAAATGAATAAATGAGTGAAGAGTAATCTTGAAAAAAAAAGAAATATTGAGGGGATGAAATCCTTAATACAACACTCTAATTTGCAGTCTCTTGGTTATTTGCATTTTCTGCCTAAATCTTAACGAGTTTTCTTTCTATGAGTCATTGATATAGAACATACAAAGATTTAGGAATGGAGAGAGACTTTTCAGAACACTTCACATTCCTGTTTGGCCTTCCCATAAGGATGAATTAACATGGGTGATGCAGCCACAAATCAGGCTTCTCAAATTTTTCGGGTGACTTTTCCTCTAGAGGCTGTTTTATGGGGAAAAAAATGTATCAAAGACTGCCCATTTCATTTTATTTTGTGTCCTTGAATATCACGTTTAAATGCATTATTTCACAGAAAAACTTGTTGTCCTTATTACAGAATCGAGACTTGAGAGGTGAACAATTATGCCAGACACGGTAGCTCATGCTTATACTCCCAGCACTATGAGAGTTCCAAGTAGGAGAATCGCTGACCTCATGAGTTCAAGACCAGCCTAGGCAACATAGTGATACCATGTCTCTACAAAAAAAAAAAAAATTGAAAAATTAGCTGGGTGTGGCAGCACACACCTTTAGTCCCAGTTACTTGGAAGACTGAGAAGGAAGGATTCCCTGAGCCCAAGAGGTCAAGGCTATGGTGAGCTGTGATTGTGACACTGCACTCCAGCCTGGGTGACAGACAGTGAGACTTTGATCTCTGCCACACTCGCCTAAAAGGGACCTATATCACTTTATTGATAAGAGTAACTTCTTCCAGACTCCAGGAATCAGAAACTTTCTTTCAGCTATATTCAGGCTTCAGTTTGTTAAACACTAGAGACAATTTATTAAACACTCAGGGAAAAAAATACGAGGTGAGTCCTTTGTGTAGACAGGGAATTTGGTTATATTTTCCAGCTGCTTGGTTAAAGCCACAGAGTTTGGGCAACTCCCAGAGAGCAGATTATAGGGGAGGAAAGCTTGAATCTGAAAAAGACTGTCTCACACACACTTGGAAATCTATCTCCATAGCTTGTACTTTCAGGGAATATTAACATGCCTTAGAGAAGACTCACTCAGCTATTAGAAAACAGTAAGTGAATGGGGTGGGTCTGGGGATTTTCCATCCATGAGAATGATTTTGGCTTCATCTAAAAGAAAACTTCAACTAAAATGCCTCAAACATTCAAGAAAATGTGCTATTTACACAATGGAATATTATGCATTCATAAAGAATGACAAACACGTTGAATTTGTAGCAACTTGGAGAGATTTAGAGTCTGTCATACTCAGTCATCTATCACAGAAACAAAGAACAGAGTATCATATGTTCTTACTCATAAGTGGACCCTGAACATTCACCAAAATACTATAATAGAGGGATTAGCAGTAGTGGGATACTGCCAGGGTGGAGGGAGGAACACAACATCAATAAGAGTACCTGATCTCAAATCAAGTGAAGTGGGGACCAAAGAGAGGTCCACACTTTACCTGTACAGTGATCACTTGTATGCCTAATCCTGAATTGTACTACAAATCTTAAAAAAAAATCCACCTTAAAAAATATTAATGCATTCCTACAGGTTGTTAAAAATATTAAAGGAGATAAACTAAGATAAACCTTACACATACACAAGAAATAAAGCAGGTCACACAAGTTTTTTGGTTCCTCAGTTATGTTTACACTATTCTGTAATCTATTAAGTGTTCATAGCATTGTGACTGAAAAATAATATACATATCTTAATCAGAACCAAAGGGAGGCTCAAACTTTACCTGTACAATGATCATTTGTATACCTAATCCTGAATTATACCCCACATATTTTTAAAAAATAATAAAATAAAGAAAATGTATTCTTTCACATTATGAGGTGCTTGGAGACAAGCCAATTCCGGAGTGGGATGAATGAACAGGATGATAGTGTCATCAAGGAGAGTTTCTTGCTGTCATTCCCTTTTGCCATCCTCACAATGCTGGCTTCCTTCCTTAACTTCATCCCCTTAGGAATACAATGTGATCTTGCACTTCTGAGAGTCACGCCCTCAAATTACAACCTCCCATGTCCCAAAGCAGGGACAGGGGATGGTGCGTGGGGTGGAGAAGGCAACCTCCTTCTAAACTTTTGAAAATTCTGGGAATTTTCCTGGAGGCTGCCTTGGTTGACTTGCCTCTCATCTTCCGTCTGCCGGTATCATATTCCTATTTCTGAATTAGTCACTGGCAAGGAGTGCTTTGACTGGAATAGAATAAAGATTCACCCCTGGCTTATCTTGAGGTAATAGCCACATCTATGAGACCGAGGGGGTTCCTTCCATTAGCAAGGAAGAAGTAGGTGAATGTCAGCTAATGTTGTTTGGGCAACAGCCAGTGAACATGTTCCAGAGACAACCTAGGAAGTTAATTAGAAATTATCTTCTCTGCTGTAACTCCAGTCTGTTACCCTTGGACCTTGAACGATGCCTTGACAATCTTGTTTCATTTTGCTTTGGGCAGTACAGGACAGGGCTGAGGTCACACCTGAGTCAGAGTGGTAAGGTGAGAGTGATGTAACCTAGAAACTTCAGTGTCACGAAGGCTGTACTTAGTGAGATCCACAAGGGAAAAAAGAATCTGGGAACAGAAATTGGGACTGTGAGATCCATCTGCCCTTCATCAAGTGAATATTTCTGCTCCAGTGTTCTACGAGAAGGATGCATTTGCTTATCCAACCAATTCTATATGAACACTCGCGTATAGTCAGACATTGCTTTAGGCACTGGGATATATCAGCAAACAAAAGAGACAAAAATCCACACCCACGATGCTTATGTTTTAGCTAGGTTAGTGGGGAAGCCAAGACTAAAAGTAAAAATGAATAAGAACATTGTTTAGCTCATTGAAAGGTCGTAAGCCCCATGGACAAAATATGGCAGGGACGGGAGAAGAGGGGACTAGGAA
>NW_006947787.1:0-798 GCF_000164805.1 Carlito syrichta | reverse complement strand
CCCTGGCTTAGTTGGATTGCAAATGTGATTTCTGGGCTTTTTTTCTGTGGGTTTATAATTAAGGTAATAAATACTTTTCCTTCTGGTTTGCTGGAATAAGGTTGCTGGGGTGAAATCTACCTCAGGCTCACCTAGAACTCCTTCCCATGGCCCTGAACTGTGACTCTTTCCCTTCTCTGGCTACTGTGTTAGGGGCCAACCCTGGGTGGAATATCTGGTTTTTATTTAGTTTGAGGGCTTGGGTTTCTAGACACTACTGCATTTTCTAGAAAAAGCTATGAGTCCCCTCTTTTATTAGTGTTGATTATACGTTTTTTAAATCAATGTAGTTTTTCACTTTAGAGACATAATATGCATATTGTACCTAAGTTGTTGGGTCTACCAATACAGTGAGGTATTGAAACATATGAAACTTCAAGTTGCAAACTTTCAAAGATGGAAACATGCGTTCACATGTCCAGTCATGTTCATTTAGGCCTCCGTCTCCTACTTAATCCTTCAGCTCTGCCATCTCCCATCACCTCTCCCTCCTCCAGTCGGTAACTCTCCTGACCTGTTCTCTCAATGCCAGCCCCTGGATACCAGCTGTTGTACTAGATTGCGCTGCTGTACTTTTCAAGGTACTATCCTGTAAGATTAAAAATGCTTTCTTTCTTTTTTTTAATGTATTATTTGTGTGAAAAGTATTATAAACCTATTATAGTACAGTACCATGTAGCCGATTATATTAGTTGAGTCCCTAGGCTAACTTCGTGGGACTTATGAACAAATTGGACTTATGAATACACTCTCAGAATG
>NW_006947786.1:0-728 GCF_000164805.1 Carlito syrichta | reverse complement strand
AGACCGAGGTGAGTGAATTGCTTGAGCCCGCAGGTTGAAGACCCACCTGGGCAACTTGGCAAGACCTCATCTCTACAATAAATTAAAAAAAAATTAGCCAGGCATGGTGGCGCATGCTTGTAGTTCCAGCTACTTGGAAGGCAGAGGTGGAAGGATTGCCAGAGCCGAGCAGTCGAGGTTATGGTGGCCGGGAGTGGCCACTGCACTCCAGCCTGGGTGACAGTGAGACTCCAACTCAAAAAACAATCAGAAAACAGTGATTTCCCATAGTGCGGCCAATAGTACATAAGGGGACAGCACAAGAGCAAATATTTTATGAGAGCTACTGTAAGTGGGGTGATTGAGTTCAGATGAGTGGGATATGAGAACCAGTCCCAGGGCAGCTGTAAGTTTCCAAATACTTAACTGCAGCCATCCTGCAGAGGTGGAGAGGATGGTCTCAACACGTTGTAGTTCAGTCTTTGCTAAGGGACTAGGGGTAGCCCAATCCATAACCCCTTCCCTGATATGGGAAATACGGTGCCGAGTAGCTACAGAATAATGGCACCACCACCATGGAGGAATATGGGAGAACAAAAACTTTTTGGCCACAATGTAGGATGGGATCCCAGAAGGAGGGGTTTCAATAGAAGATGTAGTGCAAGAACATGGAGGCCCAATAAGGGACATGATCCACTCCTATTCCAACCACGGCTGATGTTTCTTCCATGGGGGACAAAACCATGAGT
>NW_006947785.1:0-777 GCF_000164805.1 Carlito syrichta | reverse complement strand
TTTCCCCAGGTAGAATCCGTTTGCTTTACCTTTCAATAAAGATCACAGCAAAGCAAACACATGATAAGATAGATCTTATAACTATTGTATCTACAGATATTAGAAAAATAATTGATATCAGACATTTGATTTAGGATTACTTAATTTTTGTGATGTTTAACTTCAAAATAGGAATATATATTCTTTCTATATATATGAAGGAAACCCCAAAACCCCAGAATTTATTCGTAAAAAATTGTGTATTTATTTTTACACTTCAATCACCTTCAAAGTACTCTCCATTTGATGCAGTACATCTATTGAGATGCTTTTTCCACCACTGAAACAGTTTTTGAATTTGTCAATTTTAGTCTTCTAGTACTTCTGTCATTTTTTGTTTCACCTCTTCCACATTGGTAAAACATTTTGCTTTGAGGAATTTTTCATCTGGGGAAACAAACAAACAAAAAAAGTTACTCAGAGCAAGATCAGAGGAACAGGGAGGGTGGGACACAGGGATCATTTCGTTTTTGGTTAAAACCGCTGAACACTGAGCATGGTGTGGGCAGGTGTGCTCATAAATCATCCATCACAAAATGGCCAAATGCATTAAAAGAATCTTCTAAAAAAATTGCTGAAGCTGAGCACACCCTCATACAATAACATTAGCTGACATACTGATTCTAATAAGTTGCTAAAACACTCTCCTAGTGAGGGAAGCCTGTCCTACAAAGGGCCTGCCCTCCAACTGTTTTTCCTTTTTTTGGGTACGTCTCATATAACCACAGTTTGATTTGT
>NW_006947784.1:0-795 GCF_000164805.1 Carlito syrichta | reverse complement strand
AAAAATATTCTTGAGGAATATTAGCAATTATGAATACACTGTGATAACTGGAAATTTATTTATTACCTTGAACAAATGTTCATGCCATAGTAAATGAAAAATCAAATTTCAAAAAAAATGTTTATAGAATTGCCCTTGTTTTCTACTTTTAAAAAATTACCTCTCTCACTTCTCACCTCTCTCTTTACCTCTCTCTCTCTCTCTCTCTCTCTCATCTCTGCTAATGACCAAAATTTTTGTAGTTTTTAGATTAGGGTTATAGGATTATGGATAATATATTTGTTTCATATTACTTTCCATTTTCTACAATGAGTATATATTACTTTTGTAAGTAGAAAAGAAAAAGCAGATAGTCCAGGGTGTCTACAATGAAGTATACTTATCCAGTTCAGGCTTAGGAAACACTATACTACCATCTGGGACAAAGGCAAAAGGCCATGAACTTCTCAGAGTCTGAAAGTTCTTAGATATGGAAAAGCAAGCAATGAGAATGTTGACAGCTGGAGTACAATTCTAAAAGAAGACGTACATTTTAGAAGAAATGTAAGTGGTGGGAAATATGGATCCTTAGAACTCTGTTCCTTAGAGAGGTACAGGCATCAGCAAATTGAAAATTTACTCCTTCTTTTTCCAGACCTTTTTGTCATTCATGTCAGACAGACTTTATTTCTCTGTACCTCCTATAAGTCATCTGTAAAATGCAGATAATAAAAGTAGCTGTCACATAAGTTGGTTTTGAGTACAGGGCCTGTTATATAGAAAGCACTCTACAAACATTATAAGATATTAATATGC
>NW_006947783.1:0-4480 GCF_000164805.1 Carlito syrichta | reverse complement strand
CTAGGTGAGCCTGAGGTAGATTTCACCCAAGCAACCTTATTCAGCAAACCAGAAGGAAAAGTATTTATTACCTTAATTATAAACCCACAGAAAAAAAGCCCAGAAATCCACATTTGCAATCCAACTAAGCCAGGGCTGTTTCAGCAACACTAGCTCCTGCCTGAACGATTGGACAGAAATTCTTGGGGAAATGTTCAGCTCCGAAGACAACTTCATCCTGCCTTTCTACTATTTGATGCAAACCACATGGACACTCTGATATTCTTGAAGAAAGAAAGCAAATTGGGCAGGATCTCCCTGCTGTCTGTGTGGAAAAGTTGGGTTTTGAGAATCTGCACTTCTCCCTACGGTCCCTAAAGCAAACCCCTCTGTAGGACACAGTATCTGTCCAAGATCTGCAGTGGACACTAGGACAACAGAGGGGAGAGGGAAATTTGATTCTTTGTCACTTATCCCTCTAGCTTCCTGACACTCTTCTGGTTGTTATATCAGATAATGCTGAACAACCCCCTTGAATAAAGAAGAGTCTGCAAGTTTAGCATTAAAATGTCCTTATTCCCTAGTTCATATTCTTGTTATTACATGAAGTGGCCAGAGACATAAAGACTCTCACAGGAAGATTCCCAGCTGTGTTGCTTGCAAGGTGAAATGGGAAGCTATCTAACTACAGAGAATACTTTCAACTCAAGGCAAAGTGCATGAATATCTGTCATGTTCTATGTTTTCATTGCCAGAGAGAGCAGCAAAACCCTGCAGTTCCACATTCTGGCCAGGTATCCTCGTGGTTCCATCCATAACACAAAGAAGAAGAAAGCAGATGTCAGGCTAGGGGTTCATATGCTCAGTGCCAATAGGAAGCAGAAACAGGCTTTGAAGTTTTATCCATTTCAATGGTCACTCTGCTTATGTTCAATGTAGAGTAGTCAAAAATAAGTGTTCATTAAATTGCCCCAACTATATTAAATGTTCACTCTGGTTTTTGCATGTTTTAAATGTTTGCTCTATACAAGGACTTCTTTTAAAAAATCATTCAAATGATGCCACCAGAAGGCTGTTAAAAAGTGACACCTAACATGTGGGCAAAAGTGGATTTGAACAGACCAAAAATCCATGGGAAACTGATCTTCTGCCTGGGATATGCTCAAATGACCCTGTATTCAGTGACTCGAGACCCAGCACACACAAGCATGACCAGACAGATGACCAGTCTCATTGTCATCTCCTGCTCAGCTTCGTCCCTCCATGCCCACTTAACAGTGGACATCCTCCCATCTAAAGCCATGTCCCGTGGTCCTGTTTAGCATGCTTGAGCACTGATTCTTCGGGTTCCTCCATGGCCTCTCCTTGACAAGCCCGGCATCTGCTCTGGGTTTCCAGCATTTTCTTTCTGTGTCACCTCCATGCTACTGGGTATTGTGGGTACAGAAGAGACAGGGAATAGTATTTCCTTCTCACTTCAGTTTGCTTGAAGTGTGTTTATTTCTTTCCTGTGACTGCCATAACAAACTCACACAAACTTAGGGACCTACAACAACAGAAAAGCATGCTCTTACAGTTCTTGAGGTCAGTCTGAGAAGAAGGTGTTGGCAGGGTTGGTTCCCTCTGGAGGCTCAGAGAGAGTAAGTTCTGCACTTCTCTCCTGGCTTCTGGTAGTTGCCAGCAACCCTTGGTATTCTTCTGCATATAGACGTATCGCTACAATCTCTGCCTTTGTCTTTGAATATGTGTCTCTGTGTCTCTCCTTCTCTTCCTGTAATGGCACCAGTCATATCGGATTAAGGGCCCATTTACATCTTCAAAGACCCTGTTTCCAAATAAGGACATGTTCTGAGGTTCCAAGAAGAACATGTATTTGGGAGGAATAGTGTTCAACACAGTACATTAGGATCTGACCTTGATTTTTGAATACACTACTGTCAGTGTACCTGGTCCAGGACTGTAAGCTGAACAAACACTCTCAAATTAGGTGTTGGTGATTAATTTTACCTTACCCTGTCTAAATCCTGCACAAGGCTGGGGACATCAATTGGCCCAGCATGGAGGACATATGTGGCCAGTTGATGGACATTAGTAGATACTCAGTATTTAAATTGTCAGAAATCATGTATAAGGGGCAGCAAAGAACTGAAGAATCTTCAGAGAGCCCTGCATTAACATATGCCTCAGAAAGAGTTAATCTCCAAAAGCAAAAACTACAGAGTTAGTGAAGCCATAAATGCTGAAGGAACTGCATGGGCATTCAGCCCTGCAAGATCCCTTCTGAGCACAACGCAAGCAAAGGTTGGCATAGAAAGGACCCCCAAATGAGCCAAGAAGTCTTCCACTCCATCATAGAGAAATGTTCTCTGGAGTGGGGACCAGTAGGGACGTGTTTGAAACACTTACCATATGTGCACAAGAAGGGTCTAATTTCTCCATCTTGAAATTTTGTCTTTCTTTTGAAAGGATAGTTAATTTGAAGTAATTTGTTTCACAGGTGAAGTCTTTTCTGAGTGTTTAATACCCTTGGGTGCATGAACAATTGGAAATTATCACGAAAGAAAAATATCGCAGTTCATGTAAATAAACGTTTACCTAAAGGAATGGAACCCACCAGAGTCAGCGTAATTTAATGAGGCATGACAACAGAGAGAAAGCCATGGCTGGGCTGCGTCTATGAATGATGACATTGCTTTATGGTAAAAATTGGCCAAAACAACTATTATTTGTTTTTTTCTTGTCAGAAATAATGTAGCTTGAAAATTTTCAACAGGCGGCATGAGCCCAGACCATTTGTTACTTCTAATGGCCTAATTGTTCTCCTGCAGATATTAAAAATTGGGGCACTTGTGTCATTTACCTAAATTTCTAATTAATGCAATGGCAAAAAGAGAAATAGGAGCAGGAAAAAATAATGAAAAATGTGTCTGTTAGTTGTTACGTAATCTGTCTTTGTTAACTTTCCCACTATTTTCCCCAAAGCAGGTACTTGTGATCACCAACTAGATGTCATACTGTTTGTTTCAACAGGAGGAGGGAAAGATACATATCATGTGCTCAGATCCTCACGAAATGGGATTTCTGCTTTCTTAGCAAGCGACAAAAAAAAAAAAAAAATCCCATTGCAGTGAAAGGCGAGTTACATGAAGTTGACATTTTCTAAAGAATTTGTACTTCTGAGTAGTAGAAGAGACATTCAACCCATGTCTAAGCAGCTCCTAAGCAGTGCTCAGGCTTAGATTCTGATCTACAAATCTGCAATTCAGTTAAACTTTTGGCATGCAGTGAATAACCTGGTTTTTGAATATTCCTAGGCTTATGCATAGTTGTGAAACAACCCTCTTGCCATTGAAGTCTCAACGCTCTGTCTCCTGGACTTCTGATCATGTTTCACTCATGGTTGAAAATAATTCCCCTGAAAAGAGAGGTAAAGGCATAGTCCAGAAATAAAATTATGACCAATGTCAACAAAGTTAAAATAATGCAGCACAACATTCCCCGTTGTATTTTCCTTAGAATGATAATCCCATGAAATTCTTGGTGAAAAAATTAATGATAATAATTTAGGAAAATATACTATTATTTCTTCTGACAGCTTGTTAGTATATGGAAGGTTCTAAGAAGTTTTTCAGGAAAAAAAAATTTGCCTTTCAAAATATTTAAAACATTATTTTCCAAACTTATTTGACTTCACAATCCTTATTTTTACATGAAAAAAAAATCCTACAGAAGAGAAATCTGCGAGTCTAATCCTGATAATGAGGTACTTATCAGTTTGTGAAGCCAATCCATTCTAGTGATAATGCTAATAATTGGATTAAAAGAGATGAAGCACATGAAACACCTAGGGAGAGGCTGGAACATAGTGTCTAATAAATGTTAGTTGGTTAGTGCAGGAAGAAAAGGAAAAAATTCTTTCTCATGCTGAAGCAAAAAAATGCCTTCTGAGTCAGTCCTCCTCAGCTTATAGAATCAGAGAATAGCCATATGCCCCTCTACCAAATCACCCCTGCTCCAAACAACAAACTCCTAATTCCCATAACAGCTACTTATTTGGTAAGGTTTCCATTTCTTTCCATCTCTTTCAAAAGCAGTTAGTATCCTTTGCATATATCTAGCCTGTAGGAGTTCTTTCCAAAATGTGGCACTCCACCATGACCTCCAATGTGGTAAAGCCAACATGGTGCAGTCTTTTGTTCTCTAGATCCAAATATGTAATTGCATGAGAGCTGGTGTATTTTAGTCCTGATCAATCAGATTCTCAAAATAGCTTTAATGGGAAGGACTGTGACATGTCTTGATCTTCATTCCATCTTCTCTTGCTTTCTCTAGTGCCCAGTTCATGGTATTCATTTCCAAGATTTTAAGTCATGCCTAGTGCTCACTGCCCCCTCAATTTTATTTCTAGTGTTTATTTATCATTATTTACAAACTCTACTTGATTATCTCAACTTAAATTTTACATGTGCTTGCTATTCCTCCAAATGTTGTAGTTCTAACC
>NW_006947782.1:0-773 GCF_000164805.1 Carlito syrichta | reverse complement strand
TTTTGTAATAGACCCTCACAAAGCAGCCATTCTCTTTCTTGATTTTCTTGGCCTTCTCACACTGAACCAAACTGGAACTGGAAGGCTGAGGTGAGACCCCTAACACAGACTTCTCACCAGACATTCCAGTGCTAGCTCCTTAAAAAGTGATGGAGGAGTGCCCTGCAGCATCCGTGTCTATGGTGGTGGGTATGATGAGGCACATGGCTCCTGACTAACAGACAGAGTCCTGAAAGTAATAGGAAGCCACATCTCCAGGTCTCTCTGGAAAATTACTGAATGAAGCCAAACTACAAATGAATTCCTCATAAAAGTCTCACATTCAGAGAAGAATGATAAAACAGGTAGTAGTCAACATAAGAGATATTACTATAACAAGAGAATAGGTAATTTCAAAACAACCTCCTCAGTGCCACCTATGTGCATATGGGATTACTAGATAGAAAGGTAAAAAGATAAAAACTGCAGATGACAGGAGATTTCCACTTTATCATGAGGAAGAAGAGTAAATTTATAAGAAAGTGTATCATTTACAAAGTAGCTTCACATGTGATTACCTCATTTCACTCGTACAATGAAGATATAATGCCACTTTAAAGGTGTAAAACAAAGTCTCAGAAGTATAGAGCATTTTCTAACTTTATCCTTTCAAAGCCACCAGTGGTATTTTTCTATTTCCTTCAAAAATGACAGGTTGTGAGGGGTCATGAACATGCAACTGCAAATCAACTCATCAGCTTGGTAAGTGTGCCCAGTTGAGTTATTGTCAACAT
>NW_006947781.1:0-778 GCF_000164805.1 Carlito syrichta | reverse complement strand
CCGGTAGCTGAACAGGCACAAAAACGTAAGAAGGATGTTTTAACAGAAATACTTGATATGGGTTACCAATAATACAATTAGACAAAGTACAATTTTCACAATTAATTTCAAAATGACCAAAATTATATACTACTGAGTAAATAGAATGAGCAGTAGCCGTTAACAAAACATATGGGGAATCAGCACAAGCCTGTAAAAAGGTTGTAAAACCGGAAAGAGGACAATAAAGTGTTACAGGACCTATTGATGCAAACAATCAATAAAGCTGAGTCTGTAATGAATGATTAGAGGATAAAGAACTTAGAAACATGGGTGCAGTCCTTCCATACGGGTGCCTTCTAGCTGTGGCAAGTGTAGAGCCATTAAAACCCCAGTCACTAATATATAACTTTGAACCAGGTACAGGATATTCCACCTTAGAGTTATAAGCACAGTCTCTCCATTTCGGGAAGCCAGCATCTCACCGTATGAGTGACCAGTCCTTTTCCGTATCATCGAAGGGGCAAGCAGGTACGCTGAGAGGTGTTGAAGCTCTAGTCGCACAGCTAAGGGCGGTAGGTCCAGGCATTAACATCTCCAGTCACCAACCGTCCTTGATATTGTCCTGATAAGGGCTTTCTGTACTCAGAGACCTAAAGGTAGACATTAAGCAAGAAGACTGGTAATTATTAAAAGCAGAATTGTTATAAAAACAAATAGGGAGGGAGATGGAATGTCCTTCATAAGAAAAATTATGATTAGTAACTAGTTTGACTTCAGCACGAAATAAAGCAGGCTG
>NW_006947780.1:0-727 GCF_000164805.1 Carlito syrichta | reverse complement strand
CCAAACCTCCACCACCTACCACGGGGGAGAGGAGAACCTATTCAGTAAATGGTGCTGGGGAAACTGGGTGACCACAAGCAGAAGATTGAAACAGGACCCTTATCTATCCCCATGCATAAAGTTAACTCCAAATGGGTCAGAGACCTGAATGTAAAACCTCAAGCAATAAAAATCGTAGAAAACTGGCCGGGCTCGGTGGCTCAGCCTGTAATCCCGCGCCTTTGGGAGGCTGAGGTGAGTGAATTGCCTGAGCCCGCGGGTTCGAGACCCGCCTGGGCAGTGAGACCTCATCTCTACAATAAATCAAAAAATCAGCTGGGTGTGGTGGCGCATGCCTGTAATTCCGGCTACTCGGAAGGCTGAGGCAGAAGGATCGCTGGAGCCCAGCAGGCCGAGGCTGCGGTGGCCGGGAGCGGCCACTGCACTCCAGTCTGGACGACAGAGTGAGACTCCAACTCAAAAAAAAAAAAAAAAAAAAAAAAAGAAAATTAAGGACATACCCTCATGGAAATTGGAACTGGCATCCAATTCCTGAACAAAACTCGAAACCCACAAGTCATAATAGAGAAGATAGACAAGTGGGACCTTATTAAACTGACAAGCTTCTGCAAAGGCAAAGAAACCATCAAAAGAGCAGGGAGACAGCCTACAGACTGGGAAAAAGTATTTGCCAACACCAGGTCTGACAAAGGCTTGACATCGTGGATCTACAAGGAAATCAAACGTG
>NW_006947779.1:0-745 GCF_000164805.1 Carlito syrichta | reverse complement strand
TTTTGCATTAAAGAGGTAAGGAACATCAGGATAACAAGCATGTCAAATTGTCATTTATGACATCAGCCTCAGAACTTTGACATCATACTGGCAGGGACCTTGACTACTGTGCAATCCTTAGGCTTCAAGGGTTTGTGTACAGTGCTCTGCCAAATGCGGTAGACATGGTGGATTTCAATCCCAAGAAGTGAAGAAAACCATGTTTTCACACCTATCCAAAAACTTCTCCAGGGATAACGGACCATTAAAGAATCCAATAAACGAGGTAGTCTTTTTTGTTTTTTGTAAAGCAGTATTTATTGAGAGGACAGAGACATTCCTAAACAGGGAGGAAACCTGAGGGTGTTGCCCACAAGGTAGTCTTTTATTATTATGGTCACCGAATCCTGTTGGAGTTTGGTAATAGTACAACCTCCTACTTTTTTAGCACTTTCTTGAACATTGCTTTAGCTAAGATCATTGTCAATTTTACAGAATTTTCAATTATCTAAATTTTTATACAAAAGAAAAGCCCAAATACGTACTACTTTGTAAATCTCCATGTTATTTTGGTTTATGTATATTGGGTCCAAAATTATCTTTTTTCTGTGTGCCTGATTTTTAAATGTTTGGTGATTAAAAGTATCAGATTAATTGGATACTTTGTTGCAGTGTACAGCATTATGTCTTAGGTAGAGAAAATACTAGGCGATTCAATGGAAATCCCCTTTTTAAAATATAAAGGGAATGTGTTTTTTTATATCCT
>NW_006947778.1:0-752 GCF_000164805.1 Carlito syrichta | reverse complement strand
AAAGTGAGAGAGAAAAGTAGGCATTGAGTTCTATATTTTCTTAAAAAATAGTTTCCGATTTAGCTGCACATTTTGTAATGCACATTATTTGGTATAAGAGTTCATTGATGCTTCTCTAAGCATATGTTATTGTCATAAAAAATACAGGGTGGGAGACGGGGCAAGATGGCGACGGCATAGGTGAACTTGTGAGATTCTCTGAACGGACCAAGACTGCAAACTGCTGAATAGACAGACTGTAAAACAGAGGGAAAAGTGAACAAAACCAGAAGACCCTCATAAGGAAGAACAGGTCATTGCAGAAGAGAAATAAAAGCAACCCCACCCTCCCTCAAAAACAGAATTGAAGAGGGGGAGGGAAAGGGGTAAAGGGAGAAAAATCTACAGAAATGAAGAAAAACCAAAAGAAGAGTATGGGTCTCTCCCAGACGCCTGGGAGAGCAGACACTGAGAAAATTGACTTTGGAATACAAACAATGAAAAGTCCCCAGTATGAAGGGTCTCAAAATGCAAATGCAGATATCAAAACAATAATGGAGAGACTAAAAAGAATTGAGGAGACACAAGAAGAAACTAGGAAGGAGCTGATATCTGAGATAACAGTAATAAAGAATACTGTGAATGAAATAAATAACAAATTGATAAGCATGGAAAGCAGAATTACCCAAGCAGAAGAAAGAATCTCAGAGCTTGAGGACCAAATTTTAGAAATAACCCAAACTCTTAAAAACACAGAAAATAAGCTAAAAAGA
>NW_006947777.1:0-1342 GCF_000164805.1 Carlito syrichta | reverse complement strand
TGTGCTGATTCCCCATATGTTTGTTAACGGCTACTGCTCATTCTATTTACTCAGTAGTATATATTTGGTCATTTTGAAATTAATGTGAAAATTGTACTTTGTCTAATTGTATTATTGGTAACCCATATCAAGTATTTCTGTTAAAACATCCTTCTTACGTTTTTGTGCCTGTTCAGCTACCGGAACCGTGGTATTTTTCTCCAGGTACTTATTTTTTAGAACAAGCCACAGCAATGTTAAATAGGCCTTGTAGGTTTGTTGCAGCTTTAATCTTGGGAATTTCTGCACTAATTTCTATTATAGGATCTGTGGCCGCTTCTGCAACTGCTTTAGTACAGGAAATGCATACAGCTGATCATGTGAATGATTTATCTCAAAATGTTAGTTTAGCTTTATTGAGTCAAGAACAGATAGATAAAGGTATTATTGATAGGTTGAACGCTTTAGAAACAGCATTAGTATATAGTATATAGTATAGGAAATCTAATACAACACATTAAGGTTCAGATGTCTGTAGCTTGTCACGCTCAATTTAAATGGATTTGTGTTACACCTTTGCCATATGATGGTCAGAATGTCAGTTGGACAGATGTTCAGAAATATCTTATGGGAGTTTGGCAGTCTTCTAATTCTTCTTTAAACATTCAACAGTTGCATAGTCAGATTACTGCTGTTTCTCAGGCACATCTCTCCTCACTTTCATTTTCTCAACTAGCATCTAGATGCTGTTTCTCAGGCACATCTCTCCTCACTTTCATTTTCTCAACTAGCATCTAGATTTACTTCTTCCCTTTATCAGTTTGTGGCTTCCAATTCTGTTTGGAATCTGATCTATAATTTCATTGCTATTGATGTGATTGTTCTTTTTATGCTGTTTATCTTTCCAGTCATCATCCAATGTTTAAGGAAAGCAGTTCAGCATAACTCTGATAATATTCATTTGGCAGTTCTTACTAATAAAACAAAAAAAATAATGTCATCTATCAGCTGGTCACTTATGTCATAAAGGCTAATATTTTATGTCATCTGTGTCATCTGCTCACCATTCTTCACTCTCTCTATGTCCCGTCAAGTCTTTACACTCTTGGTATTCAGTGACGCCTAAGATTCCAGCCACCTGGTATGAACCTAAGACAGGAATCCTCCGCCAGGAGGGAGGACCAGCCAATGATTGGTAACAAAAACGGTGAAGCGAGAACAACCTAAGACACAAGTCAAGATGTTTAACGTATGTTTTTAATAAAACAGGGGGAAATGTTGGGAGCCAACATCTATAGCTACAAGGCTGAGCCCTGTAAAGGCCCATCTGGAAGATCGCCTCTGACATAGGATATCAGTTATA
>NW_006947776.1:0-430 GCF_000164805.1 Carlito syrichta | reverse complement strand
AATGAAACGTAATTGTACACCTAACCCTTAACTGTACCCCACAAAACTATAATAAAAATACTGATTAATTATTAAAAAAAAAAAAGTATAGAATCATACATTTCACAAAGAGAGATAGCTTAACTTCCACTTTTCCTATTTGAATATCCCTGATTTCCTTCTCTTACCTATTGTTTTGACTAAGATTTCCAGCATTAACTTGAACAGGAGGGGTTTGAGGAGGCATCATCTTTTTGCTGTTCTTAGGGAGAGTGCTTCCAGTTTCTGCTCATTGAACAAAATGTTGGCTGTGGGTTTATCAAAAGATGGCTCTTACTGTTTTGAAGAATGTTTTTTTCTATGCCTGGGGTGCTCAAGGGTTTTATAAAGAAGGGGATGCTGGATTTTTGTCTAATGCTTTTTTTGCATCTAATAATGTTATGTGGTTCTT
>NW_006947775.1:0-764 GCF_000164805.1 Carlito syrichta | reverse complement strand
CCACTAGGGAGTCAGCTTCCTTCAAGATGGGACAAGGTAGATATTGACACATGGAGAGTCCTCCTATGCAGCAATTATCTTCCAGGCTTCAGGTCACTACTCAGATCTCCTCCCTCAGCATAGGACCTCCAACTCAAACAGAAAAGTAGAGAAACCAGACGGCTGCAAGTTTGGGTATCCCATTCTCTTCACTACCTGAAACTAGAGGTGGAAGATGTGATACACTTCCAAGCCACCATGAGGGAGGCCCATGGTTTCATAGAGCCAGCGGCAGGGTCCCCGAAATCACTAGCCTGGAGACCAGGGGATTCTCATCCTTTGCGAGAGTATTCTATTTCAGCACAGAATCTCTTCACTCTGAACCCCATTGTCAGGGAGTGATGAACCCCAGTGCCAGGGATGAACCCCAGTGCCAGGGATGAACTCCCAACCCTGCGAAAGTGGGATCACCTTGCATGCCAGTGTGGCACTAGCTGCTGAGCTTCTGGATGAAGACCCGATGCCCATGACCCAGGAGTAGCCACAGGCAACTATAGTATTGGCCTACACCACCACCTACAAGGAGCCCAGTCACCATGGGCCTCCCTCATGGTGCTGCCCAGGGCAGATGACTGGAACCTCATATTTCTCATGTCAGAGACACTCTCCAGAGTCCATTTGCTGCTGAGTCCTGGCATTCACTATCCTGTGTCCCCAATTTTCCTGGAGGCAGAGGCAACCTGGGGTGACCAGGAACCCCATGGCCCAGGTGTGCCTTTCACCCT
>NW_006947774.1:0-766 GCF_000164805.1 Carlito syrichta | reverse complement strand
GAGTCCGTCGCCCTCCTTATCACCAGAGGTCGGCGCCGAGCTCGGGAACTCTTTGGCCTGGAGCCTACTTTAACTGTCATTCCCTATACAGCCCCCATGATGTCGTGGGTCTGGGAGTCATGTTCTGCATGGCAGCTGGCCACGGCCCACTTCTCTGGACAGCTGGATTCTCACTATCCACCCTCTCGTCTTCTTACATTTGCAAAAAAACCATCCCGTTATTTTTCCTCAGGTTACAAGTGCCCAACCTTTACAGGATGCAAAATTGCTTTTCACCAATGGATCTTCCTCGGGGAAAGCAACCGCTGTCATCGGTGTTACTGTTTCCCACCTCCAAACAGGGTACGACTCTGCTCAACGAGTGGTCTGCCAGGTTTTCCTCCAACTCCCTGACACACATTTTAATTTGTTTACAGAGAGTCACTGTATTACCATTGTTTTGTCTCATTTGAAAACTACAAGTTTGCCTGTCACTGTTTCTTCTTCTCACGAAGTACCTTCAAGTTTACAGGAAATTCAGACACAAATTCATGCTCGCACCACCCAATTTTACGTTGTACATTTTCGTGCTCCTTGTGTGCTACCTGGGACTTTATCTGAGGGTAATGCTTTGGCTGATGCGGCGACACGATGTTTTGCTTTCTGGTCGTTATCCCCTGCTTCCGCGGCCCCCGCTTCTCATGACTTTCATCATCAGAATGTCCAGAGTTTGCATCGCCAATTTGCACTTTCCAGGGAAGTCACACGTCAGACAGTTTAAAGATTG
>NW_006947773.1:0-917 GCF_000164805.1 Carlito syrichta | reverse complement strand
GAAAAATAACGGGATGGTTTTTTTGCAAAAGTAAGAAGACGAGAGGGTGGATAGTGAGAATCCAGCTGTCCAGAGAAGTGGGCCATGGCCAGCTGCCATGCAGAACGTGACTCCCAGAGCCACAACATCAAGGGGGCTGTATAGGGAATGACAGTTAAAGTAGGCTCCAGGCCAAAGAGTTCCCGAGCTCGGCGCTGACCTCTGGTGATAAGGAGGGCGACGGACTCATAGTATGGGGTAACTGTGTGTCATCGGAAGGCTGGCAAATGCAGTCATCCCACAGGTCCTTGCTGCCAAGAACTCCTGTGGGTAAGTAAGATATAGGCAATATTAGCAGTGACCAAGGTTCAGTACCAGAGATGCGAGAGGCCTGCTGTGCAGCGATTGCTTTCTGTACTAATTGTAATACAGTCCAGGTTTCAGGGGTAAAGTGCCATGGAGATCGAGGGACAGGATCTCCTTTTAAGATATCAAATAGCGGCATAAGTTACACAGTGGTAATGCCAAGAGAGGGGTGCAATCAATGTCACCTAACTACTTTTGGAAATTATTCAAGGTGGTTAAACAATTCTGATTTGGAGTTTCTGCATCTGGACTTTGCATCTATATATAATTTTCCCAAGATATTCATAGGGAGCCGTCTGCTGCACCTTCTCTGGGACAACGATGAGACCAGCAGTATGGAGATAATTTTGTAGTTTTAAAAATACCTCCTGCAACCTACTTATATTGATAAAGGACTTTGGCAAAGTCTCAGGATATAAAATAAATGTAAAAGACAATCATATTTCTTTACACCAATAATAAACACACACTCAAATAAAAAGCACAATTCCATTCACAATAGCCACAAAAAAAGTGAAATACGTTGGCATCTTCCTAACCAGAGACGTGAAAGAACTTTTACAATGAAAACT
>NW_006947772.1:0-671 GCF_000164805.1 Carlito syrichta | reverse complement strand
AATCAAAAATCAGCCGGGCGTGTAGTGCATGCCTGTAAATCAGGCTAATTGGAAGGAAGGATCGCCGTAGCCCAGCATATCAAGGCTGCGGTGGCCAGGAGCGGCCACTGCACTCCTGTCTGGGGGACAGAGTGAGATTCCAACTGAAAAAAAAAAGAATTCATTTTTAAACATAAATAATCAAGAATATCCAAAAGAATCTTATCAAAAGAAGCAAAGCAGGAGTTACCACTGTTCCACTCTTCAAACTTTACAATATGTTTACAATAATCAACAAAGCCTTTTTTTGGTACAAGAATAGGTCTATTGGGCAATGAAACAGGATAGAGAATGAAATCCTCAAATTCTCAACCAACTCATCTTTGAAAAAACCTCCAAGTGCCAATTGGTAATGGAGAACATATGCAGTAAATGGTGCTGTGAAAAGGTTGACAACATGAACATAGCTTAACCAGGACCCTAAATATCAACATACACATAAACTCTAAACTAATTCATCTTCAGAGCCCTAAATGCCCATGCCTTAAGAAGTAAATTAAATAAGTGGGATCTCATCAAATTAATAAACTTCTGCCAAACAAAAGAAACCATCAGGAGAGCAGGGATACAGCCAACAGTATGGGAAAAACTATTCTCCACCAATATATATGCAAAAAGACATAAAATCTAGG
>NW_006947771.1:0-769 GCF_000164805.1 Carlito syrichta | reverse complement strand
TTAGATATAGAAAAGCAAGCAATGAGAATGTTGACAGCTGGAGTACAATTCTAAAGAAGACGTACATTTAGAAGAAATGTAAGTGGTGGGAAATATGGATCTTTAGAACTCTGTTCCTTAGAGAGGTACAGGCATCAGCAAATTGAAAATTTACTCGTTCTTTTTCCAGACCTTTTTGTCATTCATGTCAGACAGACTTTATTTCTCTGTACCTCCTATAAGTCATCTGTAAAATGCAGATAATAAAAGTAGCTGTCACATAAGTTGGTTTTGAGTACAGGGCCTGTTATATAGAAAGCACTCTACAAACATTATAAGATATTAATATGCTTCTCCTTCTTCTTATAAGAAGGAAATATGTATTTGTTTATCTCATCCTCCAAATTGGACAAAGGAAAATACAAGATTATATTGACTCAGTAAATATGATGCTAAATAGGGGAATTGGATATATATTATTTGTTTAAAAAATAAATAATGTCTTACTAGTAATGTCTCCTCAAACAAAAAAGATCCTACTATGGAAAGTAATATTTACTTACTGTACAAAATAAATAGAATTGGCAGTAGTGGGAACCTGTCAGGGGAGGGGTGGTGGGATTGGCAGTTAAGGGAAACTGGTAGGGGAGGGAGGGGCATACGTCATCAACAAGGGTACCTGCAAAATCAACATTTGTATACCTAACCCTGAATTGTACCCCACATCTTTATAATAAAAAAATGACTTGTGTTGGTGTCATATCCTAAATTTGCATTTAATTGGTTAAAT
>NW_006947770.1:0-5341 GCF_000164805.1 Carlito syrichta | reverse complement strand
CCTAACTTTAACTCCTTTTCTCACTAAGATTGTCTCACTGAGATTACTTGACTAATACCTCTCCCTTCCACTGGGTAGTAAGCTCTGGGAACACAGAGCCATCTCTGGTTTATTCACTGTGGAATCCCCAAGACCTAACCTGGTGTTTGGTATACATAGTCAGCACTCAACATATACTTGTTGTACCACAAAGTATTATAATCGATCATTAGTTGTCACCTCTTAACAGTGGCTCATAATGCTGCAATGACTCATCCAAGGTAACAAAATTATGTGAAGCAGCTGGAATTCAACCCAGTTTTGTCTGATACCAAAGCCTTGCTCTTAAATAGGACACCTCACCACCTTCTAGAGTCCTGGGAATAATAGTTCTGGGAAGGAAAAATACCAAGGAAAAAATCAACTTAGCAAAAAGGTAGGGAAGTATGGAGGGAGTTGAGCAATTGCCTTCAAAAGATTCCTATGGTTTCTGATATTTCAAAAAGTTTTCTTTGGTTTCTGATATTTT
Organism: Carlito syrichta; assembly: GCF_000164805.1. Lineage (NCBI taxonomy): Eukaryota > Metazoa > Chordata > Mammalia > Primates > Tarsiidae > Carlito > Carlito syrichta. The sequence continues at coordinate 4,833 of NW_006947770.1, read as the reverse complement.
AAGTGATGTCTGACAGATGTCTTTTGTTTGGCGTGCACACCATTGCACAATAATTTTAAAAATCAGTTCCTAGCATAAGAAAACAAGAAATACCACCCAGAAGTCTGGATTTCCTGCTTCTCTTCAAGTAAGATGATCTGGCAACGACAGGCCTCCAGTTCCTAGGGCTAGAATCAGCCTTTGATTGGGCCGCAGTTTTCCAGTTATGATAGTCTCAACACAGTTTCTTTTATTTATTTATTTATTTATTTATTTATTTATTTATTTAGAGTTGGAGTGTCACTCTGTTGCCCAGGCTGCTGTGTAGTGGCACTATCACAGCCACCCCAGCATTGACCTGCTGGGATCCATCTGCCTCAGCCTTCCAAGTAGCCAGAACCACAAGTGTGTGCTACCACGTGGGCTATTTATTTATTTATTTATTTTAGAGACAAGTTCTTGCCAAGTTGCCCAGGTTGGTCTCTAACCCATGGGTGCAGGACATCCACTTGTCTCGGCCTCCCAAAGTGCTGGGATTGCAGGCTGAGCCACCAAGCCTGGCCAGTTTGTCTGATTTATGAAACCTGCCTGGACCCTGTCATGCTGATATAAAAACAGCTGAGTTGGCTGGGCATGGTGGCTCATGCCTATAATCCCTTGGGAGGCCAAGGCAAAAGAATATCTTGAGCCCAGGAGTTCAAGACCTGCCTGGGTAACAAAGTGAGACCTCATCTCTCCAAAAAAGATTTACATGGGTTTGGTAGCTTGCACCTGTAAGACACAGCTACTTGGGAGGTTGAGGCCAAAGAATCACCAGAGCCCAGGAAATCAAAGCTGCAGTGAACTGTGATCCTGCCTCTGAACTCCAGCCCCAGCAACAGAGTGAAACCCTGACTCAAACATAACAGACACAACCCTGAGTTGTATGGAGAATGAATGGAGGCTATTTAGGAAAAGAGGACTACTTACAGGCTGAGTAGAATGACAGGAGGGAGTGATTATAGTCCATAAATGTTTAAATAGATGGGGGCATGAAGAAAAGAGCAAGACTGTAGAAAGTAGTTCCTGACACACATGGTCCTGATGGAAAACCATCCAAGAGTGACTCTTGTCAGAATGATCTGATTTTTTATCATGCGATACAGCAGTCCCTGAATACCTGACAAGACTTATCCATGTGCAAAATTCCTAGCAACTACTTCATACAGAAATAATTCCACACTGGGGAGCTGTAATTAAGAGCAAGGATCAGCACACTACCTTCTAAAAAGAGGTCTACCATTTTGCTTGCTTGGCCCTAAATGTCAGGTCCATTCTAGAGTCCATGTTGGCTGGCCAGTGATTTTAATAATCTAAATACTTTATATACCATAAGGAAGGAAGGCTTGTTCAGTTCCTGGTACTAAAAGTATTGATCAATCCAAAAAGGAAAACAAAGAAAAACACAACCTTTGTCACCCCAGAATAATGCAGCTGGAGGAGCAGTGATGTCAGGCCAGTCCCAGTTTGAAATTCGACACTATTACTGTGGCTTGGAATATTCACTTTACTTCTCTGGGCCTCAGCTTTCTCATATGTAGAATAGGAATAGTACCATCTATTTTGCAGGATTGCTATAAAAATACACTGAGATGGCCGGGCTCAGTGGATCAGCCTGTAATCCCAGCACTTTGGGAGGTCGAGGCAGGTACATTGCCTGAGCCAGCAATCAAGACCAGCCTGGGCAATTTGGCAAGACCTCATCTCTAAAATAAATATAAAATTATCCAGGCATAGTAGTGGGTGCCTATAATTACGGATACTTGGAAGGCTGAGACAGAAGGATTGTGAGCATGCCACTGCACTCTAGCCTGGGTGACTGGGTGATACTCCAACTCAAAAAAAAAAAAACTCTCAGACAAAGTTTGTAAACTCTGTAGTACACACAAGCCACTCTTTGCCAGTCCACCTCCCAGGAGCAGGTATAGAAATTTAAATGTTTCTTTACTTTTGAAAGTATTAGCAAAATGTAATATGATTAGAAAAGACCAGAATACTCCCTGATTTTTGGCAAGTACAATACCTCTCTCAAAACAAAGATGTATTACTTCTAAGATTATACATGTCTTACTTGAACTTATATACAGAAAGCATATTAATTATGATACCCTTACTTCACTTAGTTATTTCAGTTACTTAAATTTTTATATTAATTTTCAAAAATACAAATGTTTCAACTTTCAAAAACCAAAAGTCCTGGAATTCAGTGCAGTTAAATGTTTTCCTTCCTAAGAAACAGTTATTACATCTTTTTTTAATAATCAATATTTTTATTATGATATTGTGGAGTACAGTTAAGGGTTAGGTATACAGATATGCTTCGTTCAGGCATCCTAGTTGATAAGAGGTATCTCCCCCTCCCCAAACAGATATTTACTACCATTAATCCCATTTCTCTTCCCCTCCCCCCACCCATAGTTTCCCACCACTGTCAGTCATTTTCTTATGCTAATACGTTGGATGATCAAGGTCCACTATATGAATGAGAACATGTGATACTCAGATCTTTGTTTCTGTGAGTGGTCACTCAGTATTATAGACTCTAGTTCTGTCTAGCTTGCTGCAAAATAAATTACTTTGCTCTTTTTTTATGGCTGCGTAGTATTCCATTGTGTCTATGTACCACATTTTTTAATCCAGTCCTCTTTTGTTGGACAGCATGGTTTGCTTCCAGGTTCTTGCTATTGTGAACAATGCTGCAATAAACATACGTGTGCAGATACCTTTTTGATAGAGTGATTTGAGTTATTCAGGGTATATTCCCAGTAGGAGGATTGTAGGGTCATATGGGAGGCTGATATTTAGAGCTTTTAGGAATCACCACGCTGCTTTCCACAGAGGTTGCACTAGTTTACACCTGCACCAACAGTGTAGAAGTGTTCCTTTTTGCCACACCCTCTCCAGCAACTGTTATTTTTTGAGTTGTTGATAATTGCCATTCTGACTGGAGTTAGGTGGTATCTCAGTGTGGTTTTGATTTGCATCTCCCTGATGATTAGAGGTTGAACATTTCTTTTTTTTATATAATCAATATTTTTTATTATGATATTGTGAGGTACAGTTAAGGGTTAGGTATACAAATACATTTCATTCAGGCACCCTTGTTGATAAGAGGTGTTTCCCTGTCCCGTCTCCAGACAGATATTTGCTACCATTATTCCCACCCACCCCCATAGTTACTACTACTGTCAGTCATTTTCTTATAGTGTTACATTGGATGTTCAAGGTCAATTATATGAGTAAGAACATGTAATACTCAGTTCTTTGTTTCTGTGAGAGGTCACTCAGTATTATAGACTCTAGTTCCATCCAGGTTGCTGTGAAATTCATGATTTTGGTCTTTTCTATGGCTGCGTAGTATTCCATGGTGTATATGTACCACATTTTTTAATCTACTCCTCTTTTGTTTTTGTCTTTTGAGCACGATGGAGTTCTCTGTAGATTCAAAATGTTAAGCCTTTGTCAAACCTGGAGTTGGCAAATACTTTTTCCCAGTCTGTAGGCTGTCTCCATGCTCTCTTGATGCCTTCTTTGGCTTTGCAGAAACTTGTCAATTTAATGAGGTCCCACTTGTCTATCTTATCTCTTATGGCCTGAGCATTTCGGGTTTTGTTCAGGAATTGGATGCCAGTTCCAATTTCCATGAGGGTATGTTCCTCATTTTCTAAGGTTCTTATGGTTTGAGGTTTTACAACTAGGTCTCTGATCCATTTGGAGTTAATTTTTGTGTATGGAGATAGATAGGGGTCCTGTTTCACTCTTCTGTATGTGGTCAGCCAGGTTTCCCAGCATCATTTACTGAATAAGTTCTCCTCTCCCCACTGGTAGGTGCTGGAGGCTTGGGAAAGATGAGTTGGTTGAGAAATTGAGGTTTTGCTTCTGGAATCTCAATTTTATTCCATTGATCTATATGCCTGTTCCTATACCAATACCAAGCTGTTTTGATGATTGTAGCTTTATAGTAAAGTTTGAAGTCTGGTAATGTGATATCACCAGCTTTGTTTTATTTGTTTATTTGTTTTTTTTTTTTTTTGCTGAGGATTGTTCTGGCTACTCTTGGTTGTTTGTGTTTCCATGTGAATTCCTGTGTTGTTTTTTCTAGGTCTGAGAAGAATGTTGCTGGTAATTTGATGGGTATTGCATTAAATCTGTAGATTGCCTTAGGTAAGATGGACATCTTCACAATGTTGATTCTTCCAATCCATGAGCATGGAATATTTTCCCACTTGTTTGTGTCATCTTTGATTTCTTTGAGCAATGTTTTGTAGTTTTCATTGTAAAGCTCTTTCACGTCTCTGGTTAGGAAGATGCCAAGATATTTCATTTGTGTGTGTGTGTGTGTGTGTGTGTGTGTGTGTGTGTGTGTGTGTGTGTGTGGCTATTGTGAATGGAATTGTGCTTTTTATTTGGGTTTCTGTTTGTTTATTATTGGTGTAAAGAAATGCAATTATCTTTTGCATACTTATTTTATATGCTGAGAATTTGCCAAGGGCCTTAATCAGTGTAAGGAGGTTTTTGACAGATTCTCTTGGGTTTTCAAGGTATCCAATCATGTCATCTGCAAAGAGAGATAACTTGACTTCCTTTTTTCCTATTTGGATACCCCTGATTGCCTTCTCTGATTGCTCTAGACAGGACTTCCAATACTATATTGAACAGGAGCGGGGAGAGTGGGCATCATTTTCTTGTTCCAGTTTTCAGGGGAGATGGTTCCAATTTTTGTCCATTTAGGAGTATGCTGGCTATGGATTTCTCATAGATGACTTTTACTGTTTTTAAGTATTTGCCCTGTATGCCGACATGTTCTAGGGTTTT
>NW_006947769.1:0-1159 GCF_000164805.1 Carlito syrichta | reverse complement strand
AGAAATTACTTTAACCATTGAAGGGTAACATCATTCATTCAGGTAAATCTTGGAGTCAAAACCGTAACACTTCATTACTGACAGATTCCAAGCTAGTTAGAGATCCAGCAGAATAAGCATTGATGTCCACAGCCCCAGGGAGATTATCTGTCAGAACAAGCAGTGGGACTTCTATTCCCTCTCCTTGCTCAAATACCATCAAAACCAAACACATGCTGACATGCCATTGTCCACAGTCCTCCTGTTTGCATGAGCATCGACTTAACATATGGAAGTGTGCTGGACTCTGCTATGTAGAGGATAAGCAAGACATCTGTGCCTTGGGGAATGGAATGGCTGAATAGGAGCAGCTTCACCTAAAAAAGTCCATTGCTTCGGAGTGAAGCTGATCTAGAAGTGACCTCACACTGTGCCAATCTCAGTCTTGGCAGTCTTGGGCAACTCACTTAGCCAGTCTCAGGAATTTCAGTGTCCTTGTCGTCAAAAATGAAAATAAAAAAATCTATTCCTCAAAGGCTGAAAGCAATGATAAATTAGATAATATTTACAGATATAAATATCTATTGTAGTGACAGGCACTCATGAAACAGTCACAATGATTATTACCAAAGTGAGACTCCATTATTGATAGTAAACCAAGCCAAAGGAGATGTGCAGCGCTGGACTATCACTCACTATTATTTTAATTAATCAGTTTAGTATTACAACTTCCCAACAGAACTATTTAAGGGAAAACCATCATAAGAGTAGATTGAAATAGCTTGTGAGCTGTTTTTAAATCTGATACTTCCTTTGAAGACTTTGGTAAAAAAGTTTACCATTTTTTTTGTTTTGTATTTCTCATCTATGAGATAGAGACTATTAGTCATAACATGGCTATAACATACAACTCAAAAAAAGTTAGGGTACACTGTTAGTCAATGAGAAGAGCCATAGTACATAATGTGTACTCAATAAAATGTTTGTTGAAATAATGGTAGTTAAATCAAAACAGAAATACATGTCTTCAGTGTGTTATGCAAATTATTTCTGAACCTGTTTGTCATACACAAAAAGTGAGAATGAAATAGTTCCTGTAATAAAAATTTTTAATGTTTGTTGTTGTTGTTGTTGTTGTGTGTGTGTGTGTGTGTGTGTGTGTGTGTGTATTTAAAGAAAT
>NW_006947768.1:0-679 GCF_000164805.1 Carlito syrichta | reverse complement strand
TTCAAAGTACTCTCCATTGATGCAATACATCTATTGAGATACTTTTTCCACCACTAAAACAGTTTTTGAATTTGTCAATTTAGTCTTCTAGTGCTTCTGTCATTTTTTGTTTCACCTCTTCCACATTGGTAAAACATTTTGCTTTGAGGAATTTTTCATCTGGGGAAACAAACAAACAAAAAAAGTTACTCAGAGCAAGATCAGAGGAACAGGGAGGGTGGGACACAGGGATCATTTCGTTTTTGGTTAAAACCGCTGAACACTGAGCATGGTGTGAGCATAAATCATCCATCACAAAATGGCCAAATGCATTAAAAGAATCTTCTAAAAAAATTGCTGAAGCTGAGCACACCCTCATGCAATAACATTAGCTGACATACTGATTCTAATAAGTTGCTAAAACACTCTCCTAGTGAGGGAAACCTGTCCTACAAAGGGCCTGCCCTCCAACTGTTTTTCCTTTTTTTGGGTACTTCTCATATAACCACAGTTTGATTTGTTCCTCTATAGTTAAGTAGTAAGTTGACCTTAGTGGCTCTGATCTCTAGAACTCCACTACACTAAAGACAGAAACAGAACTACAAATATAATAATTTCAACTACAGGAAGTCTCCAATATATGAATGAGTTCGGTTCTGAGAACACACTTATAAGCCAATTTGTTGTAAGTTCAACACAG
>NW_006947767.1:0-718 GCF_000164805.1 Carlito syrichta | reverse complement strand
GTAAATTTAGGATATGACACCAGCACCAAGTCTTTTTTTATTATAAAAGATGTGGGGTACAATTCAGGGGTTAGGTATATAAATGTTGATTTTGCAGGTACCCTTGTTGATGAGGGTATGCCCCCTCCCTCCCCTAGCAGTTTTCCCTTAACTGCCAATCCCACCACCCCTCCCCTGACAGGTTCCCACTACTGCCAATTCTATTTATTTATTTTGTACAGTAAGTAAATATTACTTTCCATAGTAGGATCTTTTTTGTTTGATGAGACATTACTAGTAACACATTATTTATTTTTTAAACAAATAATATTATATCCAATTCCCCTATTTAGCATCATATTTACTGAGTCAATATAATCTTGTATTTTCCTTTGTCCAATTTGGAAGATGAGATAAACAAATACATATTTCCTTCTTATAAGAAGACGGAGAAGCATATTAATATCTTATAATGTTTGTAGAGTGCTTTCTATATAACAGGCCCTGTACTCAAAACCAACTTATGTGATAGCTACTTTTATTATCTGCATTTTACAGATGACTTATAGGAGGTACAGAGAAATAAAGTCTGTCTGACGTGAGCAACAAAAAGGTCTGGAAAAAGAAGGAGAAAATTTTCAATTTGCTGATGCCTGTACCTCTCTAAGGAACAGAGTTCTAAGGATCCATATTTCCCACCACTTACATTTCTTCTAAAATGTACGTCTTCTTTTAGAAT
>NW_006947766.1:0-773 GCF_000164805.1 Carlito syrichta | reverse complement strand
GTAAGAAGACGAGAGGGTGGATAGTGAGAATCCCAGCTGTCCAGAGAAGTGGCCGTGGCCAGCTGCCATGCAGAACATGACTCCCAGAGCACGACATCATGGGGGCTGTATAGGGAACGACAGTTAAAGTAGGCTACAGGCCAAAGAGTTCCCGAGCTCGGCGCCGACCTCTGGTGATAAGGAGGGCGACGGACTCATAATATGGGGTAACTGTGTGTCATCGGAAGGCTGGCAAATGCAGCCATTCCACAGTCCTTGTTGCCAAAGAACTCCTGTGGGTAAGTAAGATGTAGGCAATATTAGCAGTGACCAAGGTTCAGTACCAGAGATGCGAGAGGCCTGCTGTGCAGCGATTGCTTTCTGTACTAATTGTAATGCAGTCCGGGCTTCAGGGGTAAAGTGCCATGGAGATCGAGGGACAGGATCTCCTTTTAAGATATCAAATAGCGGCATAAGTTACACAGTGGTAATGCCAAGAGAGGGGCACAATCAATTAATGTCACCTATCTACTTTTGGAAATTATTCAAGGTGGTTAAACAATCAATTCTGATTTGGAATTTCTGCATCTGTACTTTGCATCTGTATATAATTTTCCCAAGATATTCATAGGGAGCCGTCTGCTGCACCTTCTCTGGGACAACGATGAGACCAGCATTATGGAGATAATTTTGTAGTTTTAAAAATACCTCCTACAACCTACTTATATTGATAAAGGACTTTGGCAAAGTCTCAGGATATAAAATAAATGTAAAAGACAATCACATTTCTTTAC
>NW_006947765.1:0-793 GCF_000164805.1 Carlito syrichta | reverse complement strand
CAGCGCTGGACTATCACTCATTATTATTTTTAATTAATCAGTTTAGTATTACAACTTCCCAACAGAACTATTTAAGGGAAAACCATCATAAGAGTAGATAGAAATAGCTTGTGAGCTGTTTTTAAATCTGATACTTCCTTTGAAGACTTTGGTAAAATAGTTTACCATTTTTTTTTGTTTTGTATTTCTCATCTATGAGATAGAGACTATTAGTCATAACATGGCTATAGCATACAACTCAAAAAAAGTTAGGGTACACTGTTAGTCAATAAGAAGAGCCACAGTACATAATGTGTACTCAATAAAATGTTTGTTGAAATAATGGTAGTTAAATCAAAACAGAAATACATGTCTTCAGTGTGTTATGCAAATTATTTCTGAACCTGTTTGTCATAAAAAGTGAGAATGAAATAGTTCCTGTAATAAAAATTTTTAATGTCATTTGTTGTTGTTGTTGTTGTGTGTGTGTGTGTGTGTGTGTGTGTGTGTGTGTGTGTGTGTGTGTGTGTGTATTTAAAGAAATTTGGTCTATGCCATAACAGAGGAACTTCTAAGATGTTTGGAGAGCACAGAAAAAAACCAGACATCTAAATAGGTCTGCTGAGACCAAAGGGACTTCATGGAAAAAGCAAAGTTTGAGTTGATACTTGAAGAACAAAGATATGGGAACTCTTTGAAAAAAGATGCATATTCCAGGTGGAATACTGTGGTGCATGAATGAGTGTCATGTGTGAAAGCGCAGGTCAGTGTCAGCAACACCAGCAGCATGCAAGTTGAGGACCATGAAGGGAGT
>NW_006947764.1:0-765 GCF_000164805.1 Carlito syrichta | reverse complement strand
TCAACAAGAAAAAGTAAACTTCACATTTTTGGTAGGGACAAAACAGCAATCATTGTACTGTTTCTTCTACTGGGGAAAATTGAACCCAAGTAATTACTACATTCAAAGTTCACTCAAACTTCAGTCAAGCAATCCTCGTACGTTGGCGTTCCAAAGAGCTGGGATTAGAGGCATGAGCCACTATGCTAGGCCTATTTTTTTTATATTTATAAAGATAGGGTCTTCCTATTTTGCCCAGGCTAGTATTGAATGCCAAGCATCACGGAATTCTCTCATCTCAGCCTTCCAAAGTGCTGGGATTACAAGTGTGAGCCAGGATACCCAGCCAGAGGTAGTTGTTGATAAGAACTTGAGGCTAGTCATGGTGGTTTACCAGTATTTTGGGAGGCAGAGGTGGGAGGGTCACTTGTGCCCAGGAATTGAGGCAGTACTGAACAATGATCGTTCAACTGCACACTGGGCTGAATAACAGAGCCACAAATAAAGATAAAAATCCCTGAGCTAGGTCCCTGTCCCCTTTCTGCTTATAGTCTTTAACTATAACCATAAGTATATAACTATAAAACTTCTAAACTTGATTTACCCAACTAAAATCAATTAATCAATTCCACAGGTGTAGAATACCGAAATGTTTTAATCGTTATGTACAATTTCAACAGAAGAACCATAACAATTTTGTTTAGATCTCAAAGAAGAGTTCCTTAGCATATCATTTCTATTTAATGACCCCTAGAAACTCAGACAAAGTCCAAGGAGAAATACTTC
>NW_006947763.1:0-872 GCF_000164805.1 Carlito syrichta | reverse complement strand
GTGCTGTGGAAATATTCTTTATCAAATAATTCACATATTGCCAAGTAATTCATATTTGCCAAGTAATTCACATAATAAATGTGGATCTCCTGAGTCAATGCTATTGCTGAAGAAGTAGTTGAAGCAATCAATGTTACTAAAGCAATAAATAATACCTGTTACTAACGATCCAATAAACCTGCAGGGCGACCAAGGAGATTAGACAATTGAGACAAAGCATGCCAACTAGAATCTGGATACCATGGTCCAGAGATATTTATGGGCATCATAGAAAAGAAGGTGGATGTAACACCACAATTTGTTGTTCTCCGTTCTCAGGAGATATACAGTTAGTACATTTCAGTGAAAAGTAAGAAGATTTCATAGTGATTTCCAGCCTGGGTTGGTGGCTCAGCTTGTAATCTCCCAGAGACCGAGGTTAGTGAATTGCCTGAGCCCGCAGGTTGAAGACCCACCTGGGCAACTTGGCAAGACCTCATCTCTACAATAAATTTTAAAAAAATTAGCCAGGCATGGTGGCGCATGCTTGTAGTTCCAGCTACTTGGAAGGCTGAGGTGGAAGGATTGCCAGAGCCCAGCAGGTCGAGGTTATGGTGGCCGGGAGTGGCCACTGCACTCCAGCCTGGGTGACAGTGAGACTCCAACTCAAAAAACAAACAGAAAACAGTGATTTCCCATGGTGCGGCCAATAGTACATAAGGGGACAACACAACAGTAAATATTTTATGAGAGCTACTGTAAGTGGGGTGATTGAGTTCAGACGAGTGGGATATGAGAACCAGTCCCAGGGCAGCTGTAAGTTTGCAAATACTTAACTGTGGCCATCCTGCAGAGGTGGAGAGGATGGTCCCACCCACCCGCCAGAGGTCTCA
>NW_006947762.1:0-3456 GCF_000164805.1 Carlito syrichta | reverse complement strand
GGGCAGATGAATTTCATGGGGGCAACTGTGCTTTCATGCAAGGACCTCCAACTTTAGGGGATGGGCCATGCCGGGGTCACAGGAACCCATATTATTTATAGATTTAGATGCTAACTCATACTTCAACATCATTACACTAAGTTTTGACATCATTGCTCAATGTAGATTTATTATTATTATTATTATTATTATTATTATTATTATTATTATTTTGAGTTGGAGTCTCACTCTATTGCCCAGACTGGAGTGCAGTGGCCGCTCCCGACCACCGCATCCTCGACCTGCTGGGCTCCGGTGATCCTTCCGCCTCAGCCTTCCGAGTAGCCGGAATTACAGGCATGCGCTACCACACCCAGCTGATTTTTTGATTTATTGTAGAGATGAGGTCTCGCTGCCCAGGTGGGTCTCAAACCCGCAGGCTCAGGCAATCCACTCACCTCAGTCTCCCAAAGGCACGGGATTACAGGCTGAGCCACCGAGCCTGGCTTATTATTTTTTATCTGTAGCACAATGTGAGATAGTGGCTCTAGGTAAAGTTTGTGTAAATTAAAGTGTTGTATGAATAGGGTTGAGATCTAGGCCAGTGTAGGTCAGGCTGTCCTGTCTCGTGTCCATAGTGTATGCATAAACAGAGTGAGAAATTTGTAGAAATATAATTCAATTGTTTTGATCATGACTTTCCATCTTCATCGTATAACTCTACTTTTTAGTGATGGAAAACTGTCACTAACCATGTTAATTTTATTCAATTCCAAAGCACATTTAAGAAGTCTTATTATATATAATATAAACACAGAGAATAGGCACAGAAAATACTACAAAAAACACCCAGGTACAACCCCACAAACACTAAACAAATCTTAACATTTGACCTCATTTTATGAGTTTTTGAAAAAGTCATAACATTACAGAAACACTTAAGGGTTCATTGTATGCCCTCTCTCAATCCATTCTCCCTTCCTCCCTGGGGTCATTGCTATCTTGAAGTAGACGTTCATCTTTTTTCTTTTCTTTCTTTTCTACCTAGAATTGTCATGGGATATTCAGTGCACCTTAGGAACAGTGTGTGGATGTTCTTTGACAATGTTTCTTTTCTTTGTGAAAAGCAATTCTTATTGAAAAAATAAAGAAGCACAAGGCATTTGTTTTGAGGTCTTCTGTTCATTTTAATGTCCTTGTTTTCCTCCCCTCCCCCCAACAAAGGAAGTGTCACAGTCATTTATTTTACAGCTTTCTATTAGTGCATCCTGGTTCTCCAGGTTTAGCAGTGAGTACCTGGAGGCACAGGTGATACAGGACACACATGACTCTTGTCCTCTGGGTTCATTCTCTTCTAGAGCTATCTAAATACTTCTCAGTGTATTCCATGGGCCTCTGTAGCAGCATCACTGGATGCTGTGACACGTTGAGACCCAAGCCCTGCCCTAGGCCTGAGTGAGAATCTGCACATGGACAAGATCGTGGGGGAATTCCTAATGTGATCAATTTCTTTTCATCCAGGGCAGCCCTGTTAAAGCCGACCTTCTCAGGCCTCCATTCTTTGTTGTCATCTCTGATGAGACAGGCAAAAAAATTGAGAATAAGTATGTAAACATTTGCATGGTAATTTGACATTATCCTGACATCTAAATGTATGTTAAGTGGACTCATCTTGTTGAAGAGAATACAAAACCTCAAGCTGTCAGACTCCTGAATGAGTAGTATATGGTGTGTGCTATGTACTAGTCTTGTGAGGAAGAGTCATGTTTAGTCAGTGATGGATTAAAAATAAGAAACGCAGTCTGTACCATAAATATCTTGAAAGACAGTCTTCTAGAAGGTGCTGAAGGCATTGATCTGACAGCTATAAGCACAAAATATAAAAATTGCCATGAAAGAGAGAGAAGTGAAGTTCTCTCATGATCACCAATGGAGGGGCTTGGCCTAGTTAGAGGCCAGGAAAGACTTCCCCCAAAAAGTGAAATCTTAACTAAAAATTGAAAGACAGTAAGTAGAATGAACAAGTGAGTGTAAAAAATAAGCATTAAAGATGAGGAAAGATGATGTGCCCCCTGATGAGATTATGCAATCTGTGAAAAAATATAAAACAGCTGTTTAAAGTCACAAGAAAGCAAAAAGAGATTGTTTCTCAATGTTGCCTCTTGAGACCAAGATCATGTGTTCTTCTCAGGGGAGTCCCTCAATCAGTTCTAATTGCATTACATGTAGTACTATTTTTTCATATAATGCTAATAAGATTTGGATTTTATTTCATGAGATGAGTATTAGAACTGAAAACAGTAAAGAAAAAGGAAAGTTGCCAGAGATAAACTTACTAGGAGTCCCAGGCAGGCCAGCAGCCACCTGATAAAAGCAACAGAAATTCAAAAACTGATGCCAGATTGTTATTATGTGTAGAGGTACTTAATCTAAATATACTTCTACTACTGAAGGCATTACACTTTTTTCACATGGAATAGTTATTTTTCTAAGAAATTCTCAAAATATTAAGACTTAAAAATGTGTGACAAGTGTGCTAAGTTTTATAAAATGTGATTAATCTTACAAGGGGCATATCTGAAAATCAATGTCTTTCTTGAATGTCATGATGAATAAACAACCACTTATAGTACCAAATGGAAAATATTACTTACAAATTCATAAAAATAAAATAATAAGAAATAACATATGCTTCAACCAGGTAGCAACAATATTATTATAAAACTATAAAGTATTACACAGCAATATTAAGGAAGAAAGTCTTAAACAACTGTAGAAACCATACTATGTTCATGAATTGTAGAATATAATTGTTTTAAAATTGTTTTAAGTTTACTGCAATTTTCATAAATACTTTAGTTTTTAAAATTTTTCTTTAAGTCATCTGGAAGAATACAGATGAGAATGTGATACTTCCCTTGTCCCAACTTTGGAATCAGCAATTTATTTCTAGTAAGAATGATAGTTAAAAACCAAAATCTAGCCACAGACTTAGTTTTTAAGAACTAAAGTAACTGTAAAGTACAAAATCTGCTTATGATGATTTTAAAGAACAGAAAAGAGAAATTTGCAAAGCAAATGTGGGGATGGAAAAAATAATTTTTTGTTTATGACCATTGAGTTCAGAAACTTTCATGCATATCAAAAAGATAAGACAAAGATAATACATCCAAATACTGGCTTAAGAGCAGACAAATTAAGAGTTCAGTTTTTAAATAGTAGAATAGTTTGTATCAACAGCAACTACACAACAGCGATTATACACTCTGTGCAAAAATATAAAACAACTGTTTAAAGTCACAAGAAAGCAAAAAAGATCTGGCAAAAATGGAAAGGAACAAGAATATTGAAAAAAAAGAAGCTAACTAAGTGAGCTTAATGTTTATATATATATATAATATTTGCCCTGAGGGCAATTCTAAAAGTAAAATATATTATTTCTGAAATAAAACATTCAATGGGTGGGCTTAAAAGCAG
>NW_006947761.1:0-780 GCF_000164805.1 Carlito syrichta | reverse complement strand
AATCATTCTATAAAAAAGATAACTGCACGTGCATGTTTACGGCAGCATTATTCACAATAGCAAAAACATGGAAGCAATTGTGCTGCCCATCAAAAGTGAATAAAGAAAATGTGATACATTTACATGATGCACTATTATGCAGCCATAATAAAAAACAAAATTATGAACTTTGCAGCAACTTGGATGGAATTAGAATCCATAATACTCAGTGATTTATCACAGAAACAAAGTTCTGTGTACCATATGTACTCACTCATAAGTGGACCCTGAACATTTATCATAATATTATAAGGAAGGAATCGGCAGCAGTGGAACACTGCCAGGGGAGTGGGGCACATAAAGGTACCCACACTTTACCTGTATGATAACCACATACATACCTAACCCTGAATTATACCCCACATTAAAAAACAAAAACATGGTGGTCTGAATAGGATAGTTTTGCTGAGAATGTAGAGAAATAGACTGGCTTGAATTTAGGAGGTAAGAGGGGCATTGTTGATAATGAGTAAATCAAATTTTTGCTTTGCCTGAAGGATGTAAAGAAGAAAGAGTAGTGAAGAAAAATACCAAGGTGTCTGGCAAAAGCAACTGGATACATGAAGATTCTATGCACTCTGAGGCAGATAGCACCAAGAGACAGTCAGGATTGGTAGAAACAAAGGTAAAGACAGGTTTAGTGGAGCTTGAAGTTTATGTAGAACATATTGCTATATCACTTCCACAGCACTGAAAGAAATCTGTGCTTATGATGCTTATTCTCAAGTTTTACTAGTTATA
>NW_006947760.1:0-891 GCF_000164805.1 Carlito syrichta | reverse complement strand
ACCAAGTAAAGAAGAATTGCTAACATATACAGGGTCTGAGGGATCATCCCAGACCACCGGCCTCAAAGGGTGGCGGCAGGCACATAGGCCCAATACGGGGATCTGTCACCTGCCACCACACCCACCTGGCAGGCAACCACAGCCATCATAGCCAGGAACAGGGTAGCAGGATCAAAACCATTCCTGCCATGCTCCTGTACCAGCCGTACAGCGTCAGAGGTCAGTGCTTTCAGTTTTCCCCACACCGGGGTCCTGCTCTGTCATGTCATCCCGGAGCAAGGGCAGAGGAGCCGAGCTGGGAGCCATCGGGGACCTTCTGCATTCCTAGAAAAAATACAAGCACTGTCTCATCCCAAAATGAGTACAGGATCAGGTCCCTGCCATGACCCTGTCATTGGATCTTTCCAATGAACCAAAGCCTCCAACCTTAGGTGATGGGTGCCAGAAATGCCCTGCTGCTGACACTCCATCATGGTCTAAGTTGAAAAAATTGATAATAAAGCATGTGCCAACAGAGTATGTGGGGAGAAATGTCCATATTCCCCCTTTTTTAATTTTTACAATCACACCTTCAACGTTCTTTTAGACCTTTCAACAATACCTTGTACTTGAGGATTTTAGGGAATTCCAGTGGAATGGGAAATCTGAAGAGTGGCACAAAAATTAGCAATAGCCTTGGCAGCATAGGCAGGCCCATTGTCAGTCTTAATAGATCTAGGAATACCCATGACAGCAAAATCTGCAAAGCAATGAGCTGTCACATAGCAAGCAGCCTAACCTGAACGAGCTGAGGCAAAAAAAAACCACAACATGTATCTATTGTAACATGAACATAAACCAACTTCCCAAAAGAGGGAACATGTATCACATTCATTTGCCACAGGTGTCCTG
>NW_006947759.1:0-4727 GCF_000164805.1 Carlito syrichta | reverse complement strand
GAACTCAAATCATTTTAGCAGAAAGATACCAGCACCAGTATTTTTTTTTTTTCCGCAGCTTTAATCACAATTGCAAAAAAACATGGTACCAACCATGTTGCCAATCAAAGCTGGAATAAAATAAATGTGGTATATACACAGTGGAATATGATGCAGCAATAAAAAAGGACAGATAGAAGGATTTTGCAGAATGTTTGATGGATATGATGTAGTTCATTTTTAGTGATTTATCACAGATACAAAGAACATAGTTCCATATGCTCTCACCCATGAGCTGAACTTGATAACTTATAGTGCTGTAAGAAATTGATTGCCATTAGTGGAAACCTGATTAGTGGGACAGGTGAGATTGGTGGTGGAGGGATATTGCTTAGAAAGGGAGGGATATGCCTCAACAACCAAGCATAATCAATGTTTGTATATCTAACTCTGAATTGTACCCCACATTATTTTAAAAATTAAAATAAATAAATAAATAAACAAAAGCAGGAAAACATGCAACTGACTTTATTTCTTTATTCTATTTTTTATTTATTTATTTATTTTTTTTTAAGTTGGAGTCTCACTCTGTCACCCAGACTGGAGTGCAGTGGCCGCTCCCGGCCACCGCAACCTCGACCTGCTGGGCTCTGGCGATCCTTCCGCCTCAGCCTTCCAAGTAGCCGGAATTACAGGCGCGTGCTACCACGCCCAGCTAATTTTTTGATTTATTGTAGAGATGAGGTCTCGCTGCCCAGGCGGGTCTTGAACCCGCGGGCTCAGGCAATCCACTCACCTCAGCCTCCCAAAGGCGCGGGATTACAGGCTGAGCCACCGAGCCCGGCTATTTTTGTTTTTTTACTTAAAAGATGGTTGCAATTCAGGGTTGGGCCTAGAAATGTTCATTATACTAGGATTGATATTTTAAGAATTGTATAATCCTCCAATGATAAATGCTTTTCCTTTTAATACATTGGAATACATAAAACAATTCTGCATTCCAAATTGAAAACTACAGTGTTTCTCTCATAAATTCTGAATGTTTTATTCCGTCTAAAATGAATATTATTTGAGATTCCAGATCTATATCATTCTTAGAAAACTGAACCTTGAGATTCAGTGTACCTAAGTCCTATTCAGAATGCAGAATACATCATAAATCTTAAAAATTTTAGAAAATAAAACTATTGTAATTTAATACAGCTTTTTCCATTCTTATAATTTGTGTACATTTTCTTGGTGCACTCTGTATTTTCTGCTTGTAATTTTGATTAAATATTACAGATGTGCAATCCTTACAGAAAACTTTCCCTTATATATTTGAAAGAAAAATAAAATCACATTCCCTTTATATTTTAATCCATTTTATATTTTTAAAAGAGTATTTCCTTTCAATCCCCTAGTATTTTCTCTACCTAAGACATAATGCTGTATGCTGCAACTAAGTATTTGATTTTTCTGATTCTTTTAGTCACCAAGAAATCAAAATGAGGCACACAGAAAAAGGAGAATTTGGGAACCAATTTATAAACCAAAATAACATGGAGATTTACAGAGTAGTAAGTATTTGGGCTCTGTATTAGCATAAAAATTTAGATAATTGAAAATTCTGGAAAATTGATTATGATCTTAGCAAAAGCAATGTTCAAATCCTGTAGAAAAAACTGCTAAAAGGCTGTTACACAATATTCAAAACATCCAAAAGCTTCTATTCAAAAGAAAGTGCTAAAATATTTTTTGGTTGTGCTATAACCAATCTCCAACAGGACTCCATGACGATAATAGTAAAAGACTACCTCTTGGACAACCCCCTCAGGTCCCCTCCAAGATTGGGAGTTTCTTGGTCCTCTCAAAAAGACTGCTTAAACAAAAAACCTACTTCGTTTAGAGGATTCTTGAATTTTCACTTATCCCTGGAGACAGTTTTGGATAGGTGTGATCACTTGGTTCTCTTCACTTCTTGGGAAACAAATTCACCATGTCTACCGCATTTGACAGAGCATTGTACACAAGGGCCTGAAGCCTAAGGATTGCTCAGTAGTCAAGGTCCTTCCCATTATGTTGTCAAAGTTCTGAGGCTGATGTCATAAATGGCAATTTGACATGTTTCTTGCCCTGACTTTACTTACCAGTTTTAATGTAAAAGTTAGCCTTTTAGTCAATCTACAGATTCAATGAAATAACCATTAAATTAACATCATTCTTCTCAGACCTGGAAATTAAAATAAAGAATTTATATGAAACCATAAACACTCGGGAATAACCAAAAGAATTTTATCAAAAGAAACAAATCAGAAGCTATCACTTTTTTAGACTTCAAACTTTACTATGTGTTTACAATAATCAACACAGCCTGGTATTGGTACAATAATGGGTCCATAGACCAATGAATCAGGATAGAGAATAAAATCCTCAAGTTCTCAACCCACTCATCTTTGAAAAAACCTCCAAAACCCACTGTGTAGTGTAGAACATATACAGTAAATGGTGCTGGGAAAAAGCTGGCAATATACACAAGATTGAAACAGGAACCCTGTCTATCACCATACACATTAACTCTAAATGGATCAAAGACCTAAACATACAACACCAAATTATAATAATCTTAGAAAATGCAGGAGAAACAATTAAGGAAACTGGAACAGGAAACTAATTCCTCTTCAGAGCCCTAAATACCCATGCCTTAATAAGTAAGTTCGACAAGTGGAATCTCCTCAAAGTAATATACTTCTGTAGAACAAAAGAAACCAACAAAAGAGCAGGGATACAGCTAACAGAATGCGAAAAACGATTCTCTACCTATATATCTGTAAAAAGTCATAACATCTAGGATCTACAAGAAACACACTCAGAAAAATTAGAAAAACACCTTTGAAAAGGGTGCAAAATACGTGATTGGGCACATTTTCATAAGAAGAGGTACGGACAGCCAGCAGACACATGAAAATTGGTCAGTCTCACTCATCCTGAAAGAAATGCAAATGAAACGACTTTGAAATATCACATACGCCCTGTAAGACTGGCCATCATTAATTTAAAAAAAGAATAACAGATGCAGGTAAGGATTTGGAAAGAATAAATGATTCTGCACTGCATGTGGACTGAAAAGTAGAGCAACATCTTTGGAAAACAGTTTGATGGTTTGTAAAGGGGCAAGACATTGACCTACCATGTGACTTAGTAATTCCCCTGTCAAGAATATTCCTGGAGGAACTCAAATCATTTTAGCAAAAGATATCAGCACCAGTATGATTTTCGCAGCTCTATTCACAATTGCAAAAAAACATGGTACCAAGCATTTTGCCAGTCAAAGCTGGAAAGGATAAAATATTTGTGATATATACACAGTAGAATATGATGCAGCCATAAAAAACACAGAGAGAAGCATTTTGCAGAACGTTTGATGGATATGAGGTAGGTCATTTTTAGTGATTTATCTCAGAAACAAAGAACAGAGGTCCATATGTTCTCACTCATGAGCTGAACTTGATCACTCTGTAAGAAAGTGAATGTCATTAGTGGAAAACTCTTTAGGGGGACGGGTGAGATTGGCATTGGAGGGTTACTGCTAAGGAAGGGAGGGGCATACCTCATCAACCAGGGACCCTGCATAATCTATGTTTTTATATCTAACTCTAAATTGTAACCCACATTTTAAAAATAATTTTAAATAAATAAATGAAAGCTGTCAAACATGCAACTGACTTTATTTGTTTATTCTATATTTTATTTATTTTTTCTTTAAAAATGGTTGCAATTGAGAGTTGGGCCTATAAATGTTCATTATGCAGGGATTGATTTTTTATGAATTTTATAATACTCCAATTATAACTCCTTTTCCGTTGAATACATTGGAATACAGGGTAAAATTCTGCCTTCAAAATTGACAACTCCAGTGTTTATCACATAAATTCTGAATGTTTTTTTCTCCCTAAATTGAAACTTGTTGCGATTCCAGATCTATATCATTCTTAGAAATCTGAACCTTGAGATTCACTGTACCTAATTGCTATTCAGAAGGCAGAATGCATAATACATTTTTTTTCCTACTCATCATTTTACTATGGTTTTTTGTGTTACAGTTAAGGTTGAGGTATACAATTATGTTTCATTCAAGCACCTGTTGATAAGAGGTATTTCCCCATCTGCAGACAGATATTTGCTACTGTTAATCCCATCTCCCCCCTCCCATAGTTTCCCAGTACCATCAGTCATTTTCTTATAGTATGACATTGGATGTTCAAGGTCCATTATATGAGTGAGAACATGTGATACTCGGATCTTGTTTCTGTGAGAGGTCATTCAGTATTAAAGACTCTAGGTGATCCAGGTTGCTGCAAAATTCATGATTTTTTTCTTTTTTATGAGTTCATATTATTCTATCATGTATATGTACCACATTTTTTAAGTCCAGTCCTCTTTTGATGGGCAGCATGGTTGTTTCCAGGTTCTTGCTATTGTCAACAGCATGCGATAAATATAGATGTGCAGGTATCATTTTTATAGAGTGATTTGAGTTCTTCAGGATATATTCCCAGTAGGGGGATTGCGGGGTCGTATGGGAGGTCGAGATTGAGAGCTTTTAGAAATTGCCACACTGCTTTCCACAGAGGTTGCACTACCTTACACGCCCACCAACAGTGTAGAAGTGTTCCCTTTTCGCCACACCCTCTCCAGCAGCTGTTATTTTTTGAGTTGTTGATAATTGCCATTCTGACTGGAGTTAGGTGGTATCTCAGTGTGGTTTG